>NC_091289.1:74075514-74158014 GCF_032444005.1 Ranitomeya imitator
AAAATAGCAACAAATAGCAAAGAAGCACTTAGCTATGCAGAGCAGCAGGCCACAGGAATGATCCAGAGAAACACAAGTCCAACACTGGAACATTGACAGGAAGCATGAATCAAAGCATTAGGTGGGGTTAAGTAGAGAAGCACCTAACGACCTCACCAGATCACCTGAGGGAGGAAACTCAGAAGCAGCAGTACCAGTTTCCTCCACAAACGGAAGCTCCCAGAGAGAATCAGCCGAAGTACCACTTGTGACCACAGGAGGGAGCTCTGCCACAGAATTCACAACTGCACACCCAGGAGTCAGGAGTGGCACACAAGCAGAAAGGGCAATATTAATCTCCCACTGATTTTTTTTTTATTTTTTCAGGGAGAATTTAGAAACCCAATAAAAAAAAATAGGCTTTCTATGGCCCACTATTTGAGAGAGAGAGATGGCACACCCAGGAGTCAAGACTGGCACACAAGCAGAAAGGGCAATATTAATCTCCCACTGTTTTTTTTATTTTTTCAGGGAGACTTTAGAAACATAATAAAATAAAATGATTTTTTCAGGAAGAATTTAGAAACCAAATAAAATAAAATGATTTTTTTCAGGGAGAATTTTGAAACCAAATAAAAAAAAAATAGGCTTTCTATGGCCCACTATTTGAGAGAGAGAGATGGCACACCCAGGAGTCAGGAGTGGCACACAAGCAGAAAGGGCAATATTAATCTCCCACTGATTTCTTTTTGATTTTTTCAGGGAGAATTTAGAAACCCAATAAAAAAAAATAGGCTTTCTATGGCCCACTATTTGAGAGAGAGAGATGGCACACCCATGAGTCAAGACTGTCACACAAGCAGAAAGGGCAATATTAATCTCCCACTGATTTTTTTTTTATTTTTTCAGGGAGACTTGAGAAACAAAATAAAATAAAATGATTTTTTCAGGAAGAATTTAGAAACCAAATAAAATAAAATGATTTTTTCAGGGAGAATTTAGAAACCAAATAAAAAAAAAATAGGCTTTCTATGGCCCCCTATTTGAGAGAGAGAGATGGCACACCCAGGAGTCAGGAGTGGCACACAAGCAGAAAGGGCAATATTAATCTCCCACTGATTTCTTTTTGATTTTTTCAGGGAGAATTTAGAAACCCAATAAAAAAAAAATAGGCTTTCTATGGCCCAGTGCCCACTATTTGAGAGAGAGAGATGGCACACCCAGGAGTCAAGACTGTCACACAAGCAGAAAGGGCAATATTAATCTCCCACTGATTTTTTTTTATTTTTTCAGGGAGACTTGAGAAACAAAATAAAATAAAATGATTTTTTCAGGAAGAATTTAGAAACCAAATAAAATAAAATGATTTTTTCAGGGAGAATTTAGAAACCAAATAAAAAAAAATAGGCTTTCTATGGCCCCCTATTTGAGAGAGAGAGATGGCACACCCAGGAGTCAGGAGTGGCACACAAGCAGAAAGGGCAATATTAATCTCCCACTGATTTCTTTTTGATTTTTTCAGGGAGAATTTAGAAACCCAATAAAAAAAAATAGGCTTTCTATGGCCCACTATTTGAGAGAGAGAGATGGCACACCCAGGAGTCAAGACTGGCACACAAGCAGAAAGGGCAATATTAATCTCCCACTGATTTTTTTTTTTTTTTTTCAGGGAGACTTGAGAAACAAAATAAAATAAAATGATTTTTCAGGGAGAATTTAGAAACCCAATAAAAAAAAAATAGGCTTTCTATGGCCCACTATTTGAGAGAGAGAGATGGCACACCCAGGAGTCAGGAGTGGCACACAAGCAGAAAGGGCAATATTAATCTCCCACTGATTTTTTTTTTTTCAGGGAGAATTTAGAAACCCAATAAAAAAAAATAGGCTTTCTATGGCCCACTATTTGAGAGAGAGAGATGGCACACCCAGGAGTCAAGACTGGCACACAAGCAGAAAGGGCAATATTAATCTCCCATTGATTTTTTTTAATTTTTTCAGGGAGACTTTAGAAACAAAATAAAATAAAATGATTTTTTCAGGAAGAATTTAGAAACCAAATAAAATAAAATGATTTTTTCAGGGAGAATTTAGAAACCAAATTAAAAAAAAATAGGCTTTCTATGGGCCACTATTTGAGAGAGAGAGATGGCACACCCAGGAGTCAGGAGTGGCACACAAGCAGAAAGGGCAATATTAATCTCCCACTGATTTCTTTTTGATTTTTTCAGGGAGAATTTAGAAACCCAATAAAAAAAAAGGCTTTCTATGGCCCAGTGCCCACTATTTGAGAGAGAGAGATGGCACACCCAGGAGTCAAGACTGTCACACAAGCAGAAAGGGCAATATTAATCTCCCACTGATTTTTTTTTATTTTTTCAGGGAGACTTGAGAAACAAAATAAAATAAAATGATTTTTTCAGGAAGAATTTAGAAACCAAACAAAATAAAATGATTTTTTCAGGGAGAATTTAGAAACCAAATAAAAAAAAAATAGGCTTTCTATGGCCCCCTATTTGAGAGAGAGAGATGGCACACCCAGGAGTCAGGAGTGGCACACAAGCAGAAAGGGCAATATTAATCTCCCACTGATTTCTTTTTGATTTTTTCAGGGAGAATTTAGAAACCCAATAAAAAAAATAGGTTTTCTATGGCCCACTATTTGAGAGAGAGAGATGGCACACCCAGGAGTCAAGACTGGCACACAAACAGAAAGGGCAATATTAATCTCCCACTGATTTTTTTTTTTATTTTTTCAGGGAGACTTGAGAAACAAAATAAAATAAAATGATTTTTCAGGGAGAATTTAGAAACCCAATTAAAAAAAATAGGCTTTCTATGGCCCACTATTTGAGAGAGAGAGATGGCACACCCAGGAGTCAGGAGTGGCACACAAGCAGAAAGGGCAATATTAATCTCCCACTGATTTTTTTTTTTTCAGGGAGAATTTAGAAACCCAATAAAAAAAAATAGGCTTTCTATGGCCCACTATTTGAGAGAGAGAGATGGCACACCCAGGAGTCAAGACTGGCACACAAGCAGAAAGGGCAATATTAATCTCCCACTGATTTTTTTTTATTTTTTCAGGGAGACTTTAGAAACAAAATAAAATAAAATGATTTTTTCAGGAAGAATTTAGAAACCAAATAAAATAAAATAATTTTTTCAGGGAGAATTTAGAAACCAAATAAAAAAAAAATAGGCTTTCTATGGCCCACTATTTGAGAGAGAGAGATGGCACACCCAGGAGTCAGGAGTGGCACACAAGCAGAAAGGGCAATATTAATCTCCCACTGATTTCTTTTTGATTTTTTCAGGGAGAATTTAGAAACCCAATAAAAAAAAAATAGGCTTTCTATGGCCCAGTGCCCACTATTTGAGAGAGAGAGATGGCACACCCAGGAGTCAAGACTGTCACACAAGCAGAAAGGGCAATATTAATCTCCCACTGATTTTTTTTTATTTTTTCAGGGAGACTTGAGAAACAAAATAAAATAAAATGATTTTTTCAGGAAGAATTTAGAAACCAAATAAAATAAAATGATTTTTTCAGGGAGAATTTAGAAACCAAATTAAAAAAAAAAAGGCTTTCTATGGCCCACTATTTGAGAGAGAGAGATGGCACACCCAGGAGTCAGGAGTGGCACACAAGCAGAAAGGGCAATATTAATCTCCCACTGATTTCTTTTTGATTTTTTCAGGGAGAATTTAGAAACCCAATAAAAAAAAATAGGCTTTCTATGGCCCACTATTTGAGAGAGAGAGATGGCACACCCAGGAGTCAAGACTGGCACACAAGGAGAAAGGGCAATATTAATCTCCCACTGATTTTTTTTTTTTTTTTTTTCAGGGAGACTTGAGAAACAAAATAAAATAAAATGATTTTTCAGGAAGAATTTAGAAACCAAATTAAAAAAAATGATTTTTTCAGGGAGAATTTAGAAACCAAATAAAAAAAAAAAAGGCTTTCTTTGGCCCACTATTTGAGAGAGAGAGATGGCACACCCAGGAGTCAGGAGTGGCACACAAGCAGAAAGGGCAATATTAATCTCCCACTGATTTCTTTTTATTTTTTCAGGGAGAATTTAGAAACCCAATAAAAAAAAAAATAGGCTTTCTATGGCCCACTATTTGAGAGAGAGATGGCACACTCAGGACTGGCACAGAAACCCAAAACGCCAATATTAATCTCCCACTGTTTTTTTTTTTATCAGGGAGAATTTATAAACCCCACAAAAAAAAAAAACAGAAAAATGAAAAGGCTTTCTATGGCCCACTATGTGAGAGAGATGGCACACACAGGGATGGCACTCTATCAGAAATGCCAATCTTAATCTCCCACAACTTATTTTTTAGGGAGAATTAAAAAAAAAAAAACAGGGACTGTCCTACAATTACTATCTCCCTGCAGTAATCTCAGCCAGGTATGGCAGGCAGCAATGAGGAGTGGACTGATGCACAAATTAAATAAAAAGTGTGGACAAACAAACAAGATAGCTGTGCAGAAAGGAAGAAACAGCAGGATTTGTGCTTTGAAAAAAGCAGTTGGTTTGCACAGCGGCGTACACACAGCAATGCAGCTATCAGGGAGCCTTCTAGGGCAGCCCAATGAGCTACAGCGCTGAGGGAAAAAAAATGTAGCTTCCACTGTCCCTGCAAACAAAAGGTGGTGTTGGACAGTGGAAATCGCTACAGCACAAGCGGTTTGGTGGTTAATGGACCCTGCCTAACGCTATCCCTGCTTCTGACGAAGCGGCAGCAACCTCTCCCTAGGCTCAGATCAGCAGCAGTAAGATGGCGGTCAGCGGGAACGCCCCTTTATAGCCCCTGTGACGCCGCAGATAGCAAGCCAATCACTGCAATGCCCTTCTCTAAGATGGTGGGGACCAGGACCTATGTCATCACGCTGCCCACACTCTGCGTCCACCTTCATTGGCTGAGAAATGGCACTTTTCGCGTCATTGAAACGCGACTTTGGCGCGAAAGTCGCGTACCGCATGGCCAACCCCACACAGGGGTCGGGTCGGGTTTCATGAAACCCGACTTTGCCAAAAGTCGGCGACTTTTAAAAATGAACGATCCGTTTCGCTCAACCCTAGTTAGGGGTGTGTTTGGGTTAGGGTTTCAGTTAGAATTGGGTGGTTTCCACTGTTTAGGCACATCAAGGGCTCTCCAAACGCAACATGGCATCCGATCTCAATTCCAGCCAATTCTGCGTTCAAAAAGTAAAACAGTGCTCCTTCCCTTCCGAGCTCTCCCGTGCACCCAAACAGGGGTTTAGCCCAATATATGGGGTATCAGCGTACTCAGGACAAATTGGGCAACAACTTTTGGGGTCCAATTTCTCTTGTTCTCCTTGGGAAAATAAAAAATTGGGGGGCTAAAAAAACATTTTTGTGGGAAAAAATGATTTTTTTATTTTCATGGCTTTGCTTTATAAACTGTAGTGAAACACTTGGGGGTTCAAAGTTCTCACAACACATCTAGATAAGTTCCTTGGGAGGTCTAGCTTCCAATATGGGGTCATTTATGGGGGGTTTCTACTGTTTAGGTACATTATGGCCTGCAGACCATTCCATCTAAGTCTGCATTCTAAACGGCGCTTCTTCCCTTTCAAGCTCTGCCATGCGCCCAAATGGTGGTTCCCCCCCACATATGGGGTATCAGTGTACTCAGGACAAATTGGACAGCAACGTTTGGGGTCCAATTTCTCCTGTTACTCTTGGGAAAATACAAAACTGGGGGCTAAAAAATAATTTTTGTGGAAAAAAAATGATTTTTTATTTTCACGGCTCTGCGTTATAAACTGTAGTGAAACACTTAGGGGTTCAAAGATCTCAAAACACATCTAGATAAGTTCCTTAGGGGGTCTAGTTTCCAATATGGGGTCACTTGTGGGGAGTTTCTACTGTTTAGGTACATTAGGGGCTCTGCAGACGCAATGTGACGCCTGCAGACCATTCCATCTAAGTCTGCATTCCAAACGGCGCTCCTTCCCTTCCGAGCTTTGCCATGCGCCCAAATGGTGGTTCCCTCCACATATGGGGTATCAGCGTACTCAGGACAAATTAGACAACAACTTTTGGGGTCTTATTTCTCCTGCTACCCTTGGGAAAATACAAAACTGGGGGCTTAAAAAATTTTTTTATTTTCACGGCTCTGCGTTATAAACTTTAGTGAAACACTTGGGGGTTCAAAGCTCTCACAACACATCTAGATAAGTTCTTTAGGAGGTCTACTTTCCAAAATGGTGTAACTTGTGGGGGTTTCAAAGTTTAGGCACATTAAGGGCTCTCCAAACGCAACATGGCGTCCCATCTCAATTCCAGTCAATTTTGCATTGAAAAGTCAAACGGCGCTCCTTCCCTTCCGAGCTCTGTCATGCGCCCAAACAGTGGTTTACAACTACATATGGGGTATCGGAGTACTCAGGACAAATTGCACAACAACTTTTGGGGTCCAATTTCTTCTTACCCTTGGGAAAATAAAAAATTGGGGGGGGGGGGGGGAAAGATCATTTTGTGAAAAAATATGATTTTTTTATTATTACAGCTCTGCATTAAAAACTTACGTGAAGCACTTGGTGGGTCAAAGTGCTCACCACACATCTAGATAAGTTCCTTAGGGGGTCTACTTTCCAAAATGGTGTTACTTGTGGGGGCTTTCAATTTTTTTAATATGGGTTATCGGCGTACTCAGGACAAATTCTACAATAACTTTTGGGGTCCATTTTCTCCTGTTACCCTTGGTAAAATAAAACAAATTGGAGCTGAAGTAAATTTTATGTGAAAAAAAGTTAAATGTTCATTTTTTTAAACATTCCAAAAATCCCTGTGAAACACCTCAAGGGTTAATAAACTTCTTGAATGTGGTTTTGAGCACCTTGGGGGGTGCAGTTTTTAGAATGGTGTCACACTTGGCTATTTTCTATCATATAGACCCCTCAAAATGACTTCAAATGTGATGTGGTCCCTAAAAAAATTTTCAAAATTTTTGCCAAATTTCCGTTTTTTTTTTCATAACATTTTTTTTTGTTTAATATCAAAGAAATTTGACCACTATCATGAAGTACAATATGTCGCGAGAAAACATTGTCAGAATCATCAGGATCCGTTGAAGCGTTCCAGAGTTATAATCTCATAAAGGGACAGTGGTCAGAATTGTAAAAATTGGCCCGGTCATTAACGTGCAAACCACCCTTGGGGCTTAAGGGGTTAAAAACTAATCAAAGTACAAACAAAATTGAAAAAATACAAACAACATACAGTGACAAAAACATGTAACAAATAAGTCATCTATTACTTTAGTCAACCCCCCCATAATATCAACAGTCATCTCACTAATATTAACCCCTTAGCGACCGCCGATACGCCTTTTAACGGCGGCCGCTAAGGGTACTTAAACCACAGCGCCGTTAATTAACGGCGCTGTGGAAAAAGTCCATAGCGCCCCCCAGAGGCCGATTTTCTCCGGGGTCTCGGCTGCCGAGGGTAGCCGAGACCCCAGAGAACACGATTCGGGGGTTTTTTAACCCACCCCGCATTTGCGATCGCCGGTAATTAACCGTTTACCGGCGATCGCAAAAAAAAAAACGCGATCTCTTTTTAATTTCTCTGTCCTCCGATGTGATCGCACATCGGAGGACAGAGAAAAGGGGTCCCAGGTGGCCCCCCAATACTCACCTAGCTCCCCCGATGCTCCTCGTGTCTCCCAGTGGGCGCCGCCATCTTCAAAATGGCGGGCGCATGCGCAGTGCGCCCGCCGGCCGGCACCGGGAGAATCTTTGGAGTCTCGGCTGCCGGGGGTAGCCGAGACCCCAAAGAGCATGATCGGGGTCGGTATTACCGACCCCTGTTTTGCGATCGCCGGTAATTAACTGTTTACCGGCGACCGCAAAAAAAAAAAAAAAAAAAAGTGAAGTGTAATTCTCTGTCCTCTGATGTGATCGCACATCAGAGGACAGAGAAATAGGGGGATTCGGGGACCCTAGCATACTCACCTAGGTCCCTGGATCCTCTTGCTGCTCCTCCTGGCCGCCGGCAGAAGAACATGGCAGAGGCATGCCCAGTGCGCCCGCCATCTGTCTCCATCTGCCGGCTGGCAGGAGAACAGCAGTTGGGGCTAAAATTAGGGTTAGGGGTAGGGTTAGGGTTAGGGGTAGGGTTAGGGTTAGGGTTAGGGGTAGGGTTAGGGTTAGGGGTAGGGTTAGGGTTAGGGGTAGGGGTAGGGGTAGGGTTAGGGTTAGGGATAGGGGTAGGGTTAGGGGTAGGGTTAGGGGTAGGGTTAGGGGTAGGGTTAGGGGTAGGGTTAGGGTTGGGGCTAAATTTAGGGTTAGGGTTGAGGCTAAATTTAGGGTTAGGGTTGGGGCTAAATTTAGGGCTAGGCTTCTTTCACACTTACGTCGGTACGGGGCCGTCGCAATGCATCGGCCCGACATACCGACGCACGTTGTGAAAATTGTGCACAACGTGGGCAGCAGCTGTAGTTTTTCAACGCATCCGCTGCCCAATCTATGTCCTGGGGAGGAGAGGGCGGAGTTACGGCCACGCATGCGCGGTCAGAAATGGCGGATGCGACGTACAAAAAAACGTTTCATTGAACTTTTTTTGTGCCGACGCTCCGCC
The DNA here is from genome assembly GCF_032444005.1 of Ranitomeya imitator. Classification (NCBI taxonomy): domain Eukaryota; kingdom Metazoa; phylum Chordata; class Amphibia; order Anura; family Dendrobatidae; genus Ranitomeya; species Ranitomeya imitator. The sequence continues at coordinate 74,084,115 of NC_091289.1, forward strand.
AAAACACAACTGATCCAGTGCACGACGGACGCGACGTGTGGCCATCCGTCACGATCCGTCGGCAATACAAGTCTATGGGCAAAAAACGCATCCTGCGGGCACATTTGCAGGATCTGTTTCTTGTCCAAAACGACGGATTGCGACGGAATGCCAAACGACGCAAGTGTGAAAGTAGCCTTAGGGCTAGGGTTAGGGTTGGGGCTAAAGTTAGGGCTAGGGTTGGGGCTAAAGTTAGGGTTAGAGCTGGGATTAGGGTTAGGGTTTGGATTAGGGTTGGTATTAGGGTTACGCTTGGGATTAGGGTTAGTTTTGGGATTAGGGTTAAGGTTAGGGTTGTGATTAGGGGTGTATTGGGATTAGGGTTAGGTTTGAGGTTAGGGTTGAGATTAGGATTAGGGGTGTGTTGGATTTAGGGTTTTGATTAGGGTTATGGTTAGGGTTGACATTAGGGTTGTTTTGGGGTAAGGGTTGTGATTATGGTTAGGGTTAGTGATTAGGATTATGGATCAGGTTGGGATTAGGGTTAGGGGTGTGTTGGGGTTAGGGTTGGAGCTAGAATTGGGGGGTTTCCACTGTTTAGGTACATCAGGGGGTCTCCAAACACGACAGCCAATTTTGCGCTCAAAAAGTCAAATGGTGCTCCCTCCCTTCTGAGCTCTGCCGTGCGCCCAAACAGTGGGTTACCCCCACATATGGGGCATCAGCGTACTCGGGATAAATTGGACAACAACTTCTGGGGTCCAATTTCTCTTGTTACCCTTGTGAAAATAAAAACTTGGGGGCTACAAAATCTTTTTTTGTGAAAAAAAAAAATATTTTTTATTTTCACGACTCTGCATTCTAAACTTCTGTGAAGCACTTGGGCATTCAAAGTTCTCACCACACATCTAGATAAGTTCCTTGGGGGGTCTAGTTTCCAAAATGGGGTCACTTGTGGGGGGTTACTACAGTTTAGGTACATCAGGGGCTCTGCAATCGCAACATAATGCCCACAGACCATTCTATCAAAGTCTGCATTCCAAAAAGGCGCTCCTTCCCTTCCGAGCACTGCCGTGCGCCCAAACAGTGGTTTACCCCCACATATGGCACATAAGCGTACTCGGGATAAATTGGACAACAACTATTGCAGTCCAATTTCTCCTGTTACCCTTGTGAAAATAAAAACTTGGGGGCTACAATATCTTTTTTGTGGAAAAAAAAAATATTTTTTATTTTCATGACTCTGCATTCTAAACTTCTGTGAAGCACTTGGGCATTCAAAGTTCTCACCACACATCTAGATAAGTTCCTTGGGGGGTCTAGTTTCCAAAATGGGGTCACTTGTGGAGGGTTTCTACTGGTTAGGTACATCAGGGGCTCTGCAAACGCAACATAATACCCGCAGACCATTCTATCAAAGTCTGCATTCCAAAACGGCGCTCCTTCCTTCCGAGCTCTGCCGTGCGCCCAAACAGTGGTTTACCCCCACATATGGGGTACCAGCATACTCAGGACAAATTGGACAACAACTTTGGGGTCCAATTTCTCTTGTTACCCTTGTGAAAATAAAAACTTGGGGGCTAAAAAATCTTTTTTGTGGAAAAAAAAATATTTTTTATTTTCACGGCTCTGCATTATAAACTTCTCTGAAGCACTTGGGCATTCAAGGTTCTCACCACACATCTAGATAAGTTCCATGGGGGGTCTAGTTTCCAAAATGGGGTCACTTGTGGGGGATTTCTACTGTTTAGGCACATCAGGGGCTCTCCAAACGCGACATGGCGTCCGATCTCAATTCCAGCCAATTCTACATTGAAAAAGTAAAACGGCACTCTTTCTCTTCCAAGCTCTGCGGTGCGCCCAAACAGTGGTTTACCCCCACATATTGGGTATCGACGTACTCAGGAGAAATTGCACAACAACTTTAGTGGTCTAATTTCTCCTGTTACCCTTGTGAAAATAAAAATTTGTGGGCAAAAAGATCATTTTTGTAGAAAAAATGCACATTTTTTTTTTCACGGCTCTACGTTATAAACTTCTGTGAAGCATATGGGGGTTCAAAGTGCTCGCCACACATCTAGATAAGTTCCTTAAGAGGTCTAGTTTCCAAAATGGTGTCACTTGTGGGGGGGTTCCACTGTTTAGGCACATCAGGGGCTCTCCAAGCGCGACATGGCGTCCAATCTCAATTCCAGCCAATTCAACATTGAAAAAGTAAAACGGCGCTCCTTCACTTCCAAGCTCTGCGGTGCGCCCAAACAGTGGTTTACCCTCACATATGGGGTATCGACGTATTCAGGAGAAATCGCACAACAACTTTTGTGGTCTAATTTCTCCTGTTACCCTTGTGAAAATAAGAATTTGTGGGCGAAAAGATCATTTTTGTGTAAACAAAAGCGATTTTTTATTTTCACGGCTCTACGTTATAAACTTCTGTGAAGCACTTGGGGGTTCAAAGTGCTCACCACACATCTAGATAAGTTCCTTAAGGGGTCTAGTTTCCAAAATGGTGTCACTTGTGGGGAGTTTCCACTGTTTAGGCACATCAGGGGCTCTCTAAACGTGACATGGCGTCCGATCTCAATTCCAGCCAATTCTGCATTGAAAAAGTCAAACGGCGCTCCTTCACTTCTAAGTTCTGTGGTGCGCCCAAAAAGTTGTTTACCCCCACATATGGGGTATTGGCGTATTCAGGAGAAATTGCATAACAAAATTTATGGTTACATTTCTGTTTTTACACTTGTGAAAATAAAAAAAATGGTTCTGAATTAAGATGTTTGCAAAAAAAAGTTAAATGTTCATTTTTTCCTTCCACATTGTTTCAGTTCCTGTGAAGCACGTAAAGGGTTAATAAACTTCTTGAATGTGGTTTTGAGAACCTTGAGGGGTGTAGTTTTTAGAATGGTGTCACACTTGGTTATTTTCTATCATATAGTATAGAAAATCCTCAGCACAGCCTAGAGGGGGAGGTGCACAGTCATAGGTTCCCAAACCTTAGTATAGATAGTGCAAGTGACTAGCACACTCCAAAGTGTTGTGATGCAAAGGGGGTTTATTTACATACAGTAATCAAACGTTTCGGTCGATACAGGACCTTCATCAGTGTACTATAAGGGAATATATACAAAAAAAGTGACCTAAAATATAAAGCAAAACAGAATATAGAAAATAACAAAAAACAAAAATACAAAAGAACAAAAGTATGTACATCACAGAATAATACAGTCATGTATATGGATACACATGAACAACTACAATGGAGTACATACAGAATATCATGAACCTCTGTTCTATAAGATATATACGTATGCATAGAGACATATGGATATGGTGGCAAGGGTATAGAAGGAAACATCGGGAAGAATTGGAATATAGCCGTGGGGCAGGTAAATATATGTGTGATAAGCAGTGGAGAAGGAAAAATGGACAACGTACCTAGTGATAACTGTAAACCTGGTAGAGCCCCCAATATAAGAGAAAATTGCATCTATAAGAGAAGCAGTGTAAAATGCTGTAGTCAATGAAAGCTGGTATAACCAGTAGTGACCCCTAGAGAGGCTAAGTACATACCTATACAGCTGGCCTAAAAGATTAGGGCCGCAAGCACAGTGGAACCTGCCTAATAGAAAAGGCATGTGGAAGAATATAAGGATACTGGCACGAAAAAACTGCTGTATAGAAAAAGAGCCACGTGCTGTATAAGGAACGGAGGACTTACCCACTATTATAGGATACAGGGTACACGCGGTGTCCACCGCAAGTGCAGTGGGGAGGTACGTGCCCGGTGTGTCTATTTATAGTTTATGGGGAGAGCGCTGATGTGTGTGCTGGGATACGGCTAAGGGGAACCGGAAGGGGCGGAGCGGTGATGACGCGAGCGTCACATGACGTGTCACTATGCTCAAACGTAGAGAGGCGTACTGGATCCATGAGCTCAATACGTTGAGCCCTAAAGGTTTAAACAGAGACTATGAGCTATCATCTTTCATTTGAAACACTATATTGTGATCACCACCTTAGGTGACCATCATGGTCTATACATCTCTGCCTATGGTCTTATGTTACATCTTATTCGTTGCAATTTTTACTCTATTTTATTTGTTCTGGATGACTATTTATGTTTCAGCTTTTGACTTAACACAAGTACCAGTGGATTCCTATGTGTGATGACCGTTTATTCAAGGTTTATGTACATACACCGTCAACATGTATGATCCGTTGTGTGGCTGTTGCGATGAGGTTTTAAAATGGCTTTGTGCCACACGCTAGACTCAGATCTCACATCTTTATAGATGTCTGTCGCACCAATTAAAGGGCTATACTATACATTCTCCATATACTAACATTGCGGCCCTGTTGATTAAGAGTTCTACACTGTGTAAATTGTGACACTGTATGCCTTCATAGTTTACCCGTCATATGTATGTTTCAATGTCTAGATCAGGTAACCTATTTTCTGATTTACAGATATGCGGTGTCTTTTTCTTCCCTATACTAATTATGTTTCTCTTCTTACAGAACCGACCTTTCTGACTCCACCTCTGACTATCGTGACACTCTACGGCCACCGCATTGCACTTTGTATAGCGGCTCACCACTTGGAACGCACCATCATATATTTCTTCTGTGTCTGTGGAATGCTCCTTTTCTCTGCCCCCAGCGGCCATGTGACGCTTGCACCATCACCGCACCGTTCATTGCGGTTTCCCAGGTGGAACGCACCACCATGTTTCTTTTAGTCTGTGGAACGCACTCATCTCTGCCCCAGCGGTCATGTGACGATCGCACCATCACCGCACCCTGCTTTGCGGTTTCCCAGGTGGAACGCACTACCATTCTCCTTTGAGTCTGTGGAACGCACTCATCTCTGCCCCCAGCGGTCATGTGACGCTCGCGTCATCACCGCTCCGCCCCTTCCGGTTCCCCTTAGCCGTATCCCAGCACACACATCAGCGCTCTCCCCATAAACTATAAATAGACACACCGGGCACGTACCTCCCCACTACACTTGCAGTGGACACCGCGTGTACCCTGTATCCTATAATAGTGGGTAAGTCCTCCGTTCCTTATACAGCACGTGGCTCTTTTTCTATACAGCAGTTTTTTCGTGCCAGTATCCTTATATTCTTCCACATGCCTTTTCTATTAGGCAGGTTCCACTGTGCTTGCGGCCCTAATCTTTTAGGCCAGCTGTATAGGTATGTACTTAGCCTCTCTAGGGGTCACTACTGGTTATACCAGCTTTCATTGACTACAGCATTTTACACTGCTTCTCTTATAGATGCAATTTTCTCTTATATTGGGGGCTCTACCAGGTTTACAGTTATCACTAGGTACGTTGTCCATTTTTCCTTCTCCACTGCTTATCACACATATATTTACCTGCCCCACGGCTATATTCCAATTCTTCCCGATGTTTCCTTCTATACCCTTGCCACCATATCCATATGTCTCTATGCATACGTATATTTCTTATAGAACAGAGGTTCATGATATTCTGTATGTACTCCATTGTAGTTGTTCATTTGTATCCATATACATGACTGTATTATTCTGTGATGTACATACTTTTGTTCTTTTGTATTTTTGTTTTTTGTTATTTTCTATATTCTGTTTTGCTTTATATTTTAGGTCACTTTTTTTGTATATATTCCCTTATAGTACACTGATGAAGGTCCTGTATCGACCGAAACGTTTGATTACTGTATGTAAATAAACCCCCTTTGCATCACAACACTTTGGAGTGTGCTAGTCACTTGCACTATCTATATTTTCTATCATATAGACCCCTCAAAATGACTTCAAATGTGATGTGGTCCCTAAAAAAAAAATGGTGTTGTAAAAATGAGAAATTGCTGGTCAACTTTTAACCCTTATAACTCCCTAACAAAAAAAAATTTTGTTTCCAAAATTGTGCTGATGTAAAGTAGACATGTGGGAAATGTTATTTATTAACTATTTTTCGTGACATATCTCTCTGATTTAAGGGCATAAAAATACAAAGTTTGAAAATTGCAAAATTTTAAAAATTTTCGCCATATTTCCGTTTTTTTCATAAATAATCGCAAGTAATATCGAAGAAATGTTACCACTAACATGAAGTACAATATGTCATGAAAAAACAATCTTAGAATCAGCGGGATCCGTTGAAGCGTTTCAGAGTTATAACCTCATGAAGTGACAGTGGTCAGAATTGCAAAAATTGGCCTGGTCATTAAGTACCAAATTGGCTCTGTCACTAAGGGGTTAAATTCATTGTCTGTCATTTCACTCCCTCTTTTTCTTGTATGCTTCTCTCACAATGGCTTCCACATACAGAGTCATCTTGCATCTGTTGTGGTCTTTTGCCATTTAAAAACATCAAGGTCTAGCACCAAGTGACACTGGTCTTTCAGTTGGAAGGTATTTCAAACCCTCAAATGAGAAATGCACATTTATGCATTCACCAAGACCAAACCCAATTCATCATATCTCAGCCAGCGCATACATAATAGTATGCGCACAGGAATATTTCTCTTCGTACAAACTGTAAAATGAAAACAAACATCATTAGACATCAAAAAATGGCAAAACTGTTCAAACACAATTCTCATGGAATGTTCCACAACTTTTATCTAAAAATCTGCAATTAGATTAGTCCATGAGGGAATAAGGACATGGTATTGGAGGAGTGAAAGGGGCGGTTACAGTAGAGACTTTGTCTTCAGGTGTCCCACCTCTATCTTTCCAACCCCCTATCTCATTTGTCACCACCCTCCTGGGCTTGGCGACTTGCAATTTGCCTTTTTTCCTCAGATCTTTCCATCTTCTGAACAGGTCACTAGTAGGGATCCCATCTATCTCCTGGAATGGAACTTCACAAGCTATCAGGTCACAAAACAACTCAATCCTGCTCTTTCTAACTTGGGTATTATCTCCTTTTCTTCTTTCTTGATCTACTCTGTCTAATGTGCAATTTTTTTACACTTTTGCTTTTTCTAGAGCAGATAACTGGGAGATTAAACTGCATGCTGTTTAGACAGTAATGGAATTTCCCATAAGCGCTCTGAACATGGTAAATAATGTACAAATGTAAGCAGCTGGGGCACTGTTGTGAATTCTGCTTTTGGGTTCCCCCGAGTGGTTGTATGTGGGAATGCAGTTGTCCCTGAGTCGCAGTCTTGGCCAGGTGTATCTGCTGATTGCAGTTCTGACTGGGATATTTAGGTGTGCAGGATTCATTAGTCCTTGCCAGTTGTCCATGGTTCTGGGAGGAGTAGGTTCTCTGTCTGGTTCCTCTTGCCTTGCTGCTAATTCAGCAAAGAAAAGTGTTTGTTTGTTTTTTTCCTGTGGCACACTTGCTGTGTGCTAATAATTTTGTGCTATTCATTTGTTTCTTGTCCAGCTTAGATTGTGTCAGTGTTTTCTCAGTCTAGTTGGATTCTCAGGAGTTGCAGATATACGCTCCACATCTTTAGTTAGATGGTTGAACTTTTTGTATCATCTGCTGTGGATATTTTTTGAAGGGTTTTTTACTGACCGCTTAGTATTCTGTCCTATCCTTTCCTATTTAGCTAGAAGTGGCCTCTTTTGCTAAATCCTGTTTCCTGCCTGCGTGTGTCTTTCCTCTATTACTCACAGTCAATATTTGTGGGGGGCTGCCTATCCTTTGGGGTTCTGCTCTGAGGCAAGGTAGAATTCCTATTTCCATCTATAGGGGTATTTAGTCCTCCGGCTGTGTCGAGGTGTCTAGGGTTTGTTAGGCACACCCCACGGCTACTTCTAGTTGCGGTGTTAAGTTCAGGATTTGCGGTCAGTATAGGTTCCACCAACTCCACAGAAAGTTCCATGTGGCTCCAAGGCCACCAGATCATAACAGTACAACTGACCAATAATGAGTTAAATGCATCTCAGAAGAAGGGAAAAAAGGTGTTGAGCCATTTTTTTTTCTGTAGTCTGCTTTTTATTTTCTTCCCTCTTTATTTCTGGGTGGCTGAGGAGTTTTGTGCTAGCATGGATGTTCAGGAATTAGCTTCTCGTGTAGACCAGCTTGCTGCTAGGGTACGAGGTATTTCTGATTATATTGTTCAGACTCCTGCTTTAGAGCCGAAGATTCCTACTCCTGATTTGTTTTTCGGTGGCAGGTCCAAATTTTTGATTTTTAAAAACAACTGTAAACTGTTTTTTTTTGCTCTGAGACCTCGATCCTCTGGTGATTCCATTCAGCAGGTGAAAATCATCATCTCCCTGCTGCGTGGCAATCCACAGGATTGGGCATTTTCCCTGGAATCTGGGAATCCAGCTTTGCTTAATGTAGACTCCTTTTTTCAGGCTTTAGGATTATTATATGATGAACCTAATTCTGTGGATCAAGCGGAGAAGACCTTGTTGGCCTTGTCTCAGGGTCAGGAGGCGGCAGAATTGTATTGTCAGAGATTTAGAAAATGGTCTGTGTTGACTAAATGGAATGATGATGCTTTGGCGGCAATTTTCAGAAAGGGTCTTTCTGAATCCGTTAAAGATGTTATGGTGGGGTTTCCCACACCTTTTGGTCTGAGTGATTCTATGTCTCTGGCCATTCAGGTTGACTGACGCTTGCGGGAGCGCAGAGCTGTGCGCGCTGTGGCGTTGTCCTCAGAGCAAATTCCTGAGCCTATGCAGTGTGATAGGATTCTGTCTAGAACGGAACGACAAGGATTCAGACAGAATAGGTTGTGTTATTATTGTGGGGACGCTTCTCATGTTATTTCAGTCTGCCCTAAGCGTACAAAGAAGATCGCTAGTTCATTTACCATCAGTACTGTACAACCTATATTTCTGTTATCTGTGTCCTTGATCTGCTCATTGTCATCATTTTCTGTCATGGCGTTTGTGGATTCAGGCGCCGCCTTGAACTTAATGGACTTTGAGTTTGCCAGGCGTTGTGGTTTTCCCTTGCAGCCTTTGCAGAACTCTATTCCTTTAAGGGGCATCGATGCTACACCTTTGACTAAAAATAAGCCCCAGTTTTGGACACAGGTGACCATGCGCATGGCGCCAGCCCATCAGGAAGATTGTCGATTTCTGGTGTTGCATAATTTGCATGATGCTATCGTGCTGGGTTTTCCATGGTTGCAGGTACATAATCCTGTGTTAGATTGGAAATCTATGTCTGTGACTAGTTGGGGTTGTCAGGGGGCTCATAATGATGTTCCCTTGATGTCAATCTCCTCTTCTTCTTCTTTTGAAATTCCAGTTTTTGTCTGATTTTCAGGATGTATTTGATAAGCCCAAGTCCAGTTCCCTTCCACCGCACAGGGACTGTGATTGTGCTATTGACTTGATTCCAGGCTGTAAGTTTCCTAAGGGCCGACTTTTCAATCTGTCTGTGCCTGAACATACCGTCATGCGGAGTTATATTAAGGAGTCTTTGGAGAAAGAGCATATTCGGCCATCTTCTTCACCGCTGGGAGCGGGATTTTTTTTGTTGCTAAGAAGGATGGCTCCTTGAGACCCTGTATTGATTATCGCCTCTTGAATAAGATCACTGTCAAGTTTCAATACCCTTTACCTTTGCTTTCTGATTTGTTTGCTAGGATTAAGGGGGCTAGTTGGTTTACTAAGATTGACCTTCGGGGGCATATAATCTTGTCCGTATTAAGCAGGGTGATGAATGGAAAACTGCGTTTAATACGCCCGAAGGCCATTTTGAATACCTTGTGATGCCATTCGGGCTCTCTAATGCTCCGTCTGTTTTTCAGTCCTACATGCATGATATCTTCCGGACTTATCTTGATAAATTCTTGATTGTATATTTGGACGATATTTTGATTTTTTCCGATGATTGGGAGTCTCATGTGCAACAGGTCAGGATGGTATTTCAGATCCTTCGTGACAATGCTTTGTTTGTGAAGGGGTCTAAGTGTCTCTTTGGGGTGCAGAAGGTTTCTTTTTTGGGCTTCATTTTTTCTCCCTCATCTATGGAGATGGATCCGGTTAAGGTTCAGGCCATTCATGATTGGATTCAACCCACATCCGTGAAGAGCCTTCAGAAATTTTTGGGTTTTGCAAATTTTTATTGCCGTTTCATTGCTAACTTCTCTAGCGTAGTTAAACCCTTGACCGATTTGACGAAGAAAGGCGCTGATGTGGCAAATTGGTCCTCTGCGGCTGTCTCTGCCTTTCAGGAGCTTAAACGCTGATTTACTTCTGCTCCGGTGTTGCGCCAACCGGATGTTTTGCTTCCGTTTCAGGTTGAGATTGACGCTTCTGAGATTGGGGCAGGGGCCGTTTTGTCTCAAAGGGATTCTGTTGGTTCCGTGTTGAAGCCGTGTGCCTTCTATTCCCGTAAGTTTTCGCCTGCTGAACGCAATTATGATGTCGGCAATCGGGAGTTGTTGGCTATGAAGTGGGCGTTTGAGGAGTGGCGATATTGGCTTGAGGGAGCTAAGCACCGTATTATGGTCTTGACCGATCATAAGAATCTGATTTATCTCGAGTCTGCCAAACGGCTGAACCCTAGACAGGCTCGATGGTCCTTATTTTTTTCCCGTTTTGATTTTGTGGTTTCGTATCTTCCGGGTTCTAAGAATGTTAAGGCTGATGCCCTCTCTAGGAGTTTTTTGCCTGATTCTCCTGAGGTCCTTGAACCGGTCGGCATTCTGAAAGAAGGGGTGGTTCTTTCTGCCATTTCCCCTGATTTGCGACGGGTCCTTCAGGAATTTCAGGCTGACAGACCTGACCGCTGTCCAGTGGGGAAACTGTTTGTTCCTGACAGATGGACTAGTAGAGTGATTTCTGAGGTTCACTGTTCTGTGTTGGCTGGTCATCCTGGTATTTTTGGTACCAGAGATTTGGTTGGTAGGTCCTTTTGGTGGCCTTCTTTGTCACGTGATGTGCGTTCTTTTGTGCAGTCCTGTGGGACTTGTGCGCGGGCCAAGCCTTGTTATTCCCGCGCTAATGGGTTGCTTTTGCCATTGCCGGTCCTTGAGAGGCCCTGGACGCATATTTCTATGGATTTTATTTTGGATCTTCCGGTTTCCCAGAAGATGTCTGTTATCTGGGTTGTTTGTGACCGGTTCTCTAAGATGGTTCATTTGGTGCCTTTGCCTAAATTGCCTTCCTCTTCAGATTTGGTTCCGGTGTTTTTTCAGCATGTGGTTCGTCTGCATGGTATTCCGGAGAATATTGTGTCCGACAGAGGTTCCCAGTTTGTTTCTAGGTTTTGGCGGGCCTTTTGTGCTAGGCTGGGCATTGATTTGTCTTTTTCTTCTGCATTTTATCCTCAGACAAATGGCCAGACCGAGCGAACTAATCAGACTTTGGAGACTTATTTGAGATGCTCTGTGTCTGCTGATCAGGATGATTGGGTGGCCTTCTTGCCATTGGCCGAGTTTGCCCTTAATAATCGGGCTAGTTCGGCTACTTTGGTTTCGCCTTTCTTTTGTAATTTTGGTTTTCATCCTCGTTTTTCTTCTGGGCAGGTTTAACCTTCTGACTGTCCTGGTGTGGATTCTGTGGTTGACAGGTTGCAGCAGATTTGGGCTCATGTGGTGGACAATTTGGTGTTGTCTCAGGAGGAGGCTCAACGTTTTGCTAACCGTCGTCGGTGTGTTGGTTCCCGGCTTCGGGTTGGGGATCTAGTCTGGTTGTCTTCCCGTCATGTTCCTATGAAGGTTTCTTCCCCTAAGTTTAAGCCTCGGTTTATTGGTCCTTATAGGATTTCTGAGATTATTAATCCGGTGTCTTTTCGATTGGCGCTTCCGGCCTCTTTTGCTATCCATAATGTCTTCCATAGATCTTTATTGCGGAAATATGTGGTGCCCGTTGTTCCCTCTGTTGATCCTCCGGCCCCTGTCTTGGTTGATGGAGAGTTGGAGTATGTGGTTGAGAAGATTTTGGATTCTCGTTTTTCGAGGCGGAGGCTTCAGTACCTTGTCAAATGGAAGGGTTATGGCCAGGAGGATAATTCTTGGGTTTTTGCCTTTGATGTCCATGCTGCTGATTTGGTCCGTGCCTTTCATCTAACTCGTCCTGATGGTCCTGGGGGCCCTGGTGAGGGTTCGGTGACCCCTCCTCAAGAGGGGGATACTGTTGTGAATTCTGCTTTTGGGTTCCCTCCAGTGGTTGTAGGTGGGAATGCAGTTGTCCCTGAGTCGCAGTCTTGGCCAGGTGTATCTGCTGATTGCAGTTCTGACTGGGATATTTAGGTGTGCAGGATTCATTAGTCCTTGCCAGTTGTCCATGGTTCTGGGAGGAGCAGGTTCTCTGTCTGGTTCCTATTGCCTTGCTGCTAATTCAGCAAAGATAAGTGTTTGTTTTTTTTTTCCTGTGGCACACTTGCTGTGTGCTAATAATTTTGTGCTATTCATTTGTTTCTTGTCCAGCTTAGATTGTGTCAGTGTTTTCTCAGTCTAGTTGGATTCTCAGGAGTTGCAGATATACGCTCCACATCTTTAGTTAGATGGTGGAACTTTTTGTATCATCTGCTGTGGATATTTTTTGAAGGGTTTTTTACTGACCGCTTAGTATTCTGTCCTATCCTTTCCTATTTAGCTAGAAGTGGCCTCTTTTGCTAAATCCTGTTTCCTGCCTGCATGTGTCTTTCCTCTATTACTCACAGTCAATATTTGTGGGGGGCTGCCTATCCTTTGGGGTTTTGCTCTGAGGCAAGGTAGAATTCCTATTTCCATCTATAGGGGTATTTAGTCCTCCGGCTGTGTCGAGGTGTCTAGGGTTTGTTAGGCACACCCCACGGCTACTTCTAGTAGCGGTGTTAAGTTCAGGATTTGCGGTCAGTATAGGTTCCACCAACTCCAGAGAAAGTTCCATGTGGCTCTAAGGCCACCAGATCATAACAGGGCACCTTCTATGAACTTATTTTTCATCATTACTGTCATCACTGCAGCATCTGGTCTCTTCCAATCCTCAACAACAGCAAAGTGATCATTCAAATCTGGCAAAGGATTGCGAGTTATACCACCTATTCATGCGATTTCTCTCAATCTCTGATTTCTCATGCGATTTCTCTGCAAGATACTCCCATCATCTTTGTGGTATTAATTCAATAGGAAAGTCATAGACTTGTGCCACAGAATCCCTCACCAAATGAAATAGGGAAATTTTGAAGTGCCTGGACACATACCCATCCAATGGCTGCTGCTGATTTTTGTTCCTTTGAATCATACCTTGGGAGATCAAATTTGACAGCCATATCCTGGGTATTTGATCAGCGCTGTCCCTCCATATACCGTATATACTCGAGTATAAGCCGAGATTTTCAGCCCAAATTTTTGGGCTGAAAGTGCCCCCCTCGGCTTATACTCGAGTCACGGTAGCGGTGGGGTCGGCGGGTGAGGGGGTGAGGGCGCTGAGGCATACTTACCTAGTCCCAGCGATCCTCGCGCTGTCCCTGCCGTCCCACGGGCTTCGGCGCTGCAGTTTCTTCCTCTCTTCAGCGGTCACGTGGGACCACTCATTACAGAAATGAATAAGCGGCTCCACCTCCCATAGGGGCGGAGCCGCTTATTCATTTCTCTAATCAGCGGTGCCGGTGACCGCTGATAGAGAAAGAAGCTGCGGCACCGAAGACAGGAGGGGACAGCGCGAGGATCGCCAGGACTAGGTGAGTATAGCATATTCACCTGTCCTCGTTCCAGCCGCCGGGCGCCGATCCATCTTCCCGGCCGGCGCCTCCATCTTCCCGGCGTCTCTGCTCTCTGACTGTTCAGGCAGAGGGCGCGATGACGCATACAGTGTGCGCGGCGCCCTCTGCCTGATCAGTCAGAGAGCAGAGACGCCGGGAAGATGGAGGCGCCACGAGACGCCGGGAGCTGCAATCAAGGGAGGTGAGTATGTGTTTTTTTTTCTTTATTGGGCAGCGGCGGCACAAATTTATGTGGAACATCTATGGGGCACAGTGAACGGTGCAGAGCACCGTATATGGCACAGCACAGCTCTGGGGCACAGTGAACGGTGCAGAGCACCGTATATGGCACAGCACAGCTATGGGGCACAGTGAACGGTGCAGAGCACCGTATATGGCACAGCACAGCTATGGGGCACAGTGAACGGTGCAGAGCACCGTATATGGCACAGCACAGCTATGGGGCACAGTGAACGGTGCAGAGCACCGTATATGGCACAGCTATGGGGCACAGTGAACGGTGCAGAGCACCGTATATGGCACATCTATGGGGCACAATGAACGGTGCAGAGCACCGTATATGGCACAGCTAGGGGGCACAATGAACGGTGCAGAGCACTATATGGTTCACACCTATGGGGAAATATGAACGGTGCAGAGCACTATATGGCACAGCTATGGGGAAATAATGATCTATTTTTATTTTTGAAATTCACCGGTAAATGCTGCATTTCCACCCTAGGCTTATACTCGAGTCAATAAGTTTTCCCAGTTTTTTGTGGCAAAATTAGGGGGGTCGGCTTATACTCGGGTCGGCTTATACTCGAGTATATACGGTACTTATTACATTCCTGTGCCATCGGGGTCCATGGTCCTGATAACACCCATTCTGGCAAAGCTCTGACACTTTCAACTGCTTTCCTATTCTTAAACTGATTCAATTTTGCAAACATTTTTATTCAAAACAAATCCCACCGCTGTCACCACTTTGTTTTGTTAAGGTTCAAGGAATTGTGATGAATAAATAAATGCTCACACGAAAATTGAATGAACAAAAATGAATTTACTTAGTAAAAGATAATAGTCACTCAAATAGCACATGATCAATAAAGTCATACATTACGTTAGTATGGTAGAAGTCAATCAGCCTAGTCTGTCTCCAATCACTCCTCCATCTGTGTGAATCTGTCCATTTCTGTTGCATCTCCTTTTTTATATGTTAAACTACTACATTGAAACTTCTCTAAAGGCTTTGATCTTTATCATGGTCTGCCAGTATGAAACCCCCTAAAGCCAAATAGATAAGAACAAGTATCTAACATATACAGTCCATGGTGGCGTAGTGTGTTACTTATGGTAGGCCTTGTTACATTGGTCCCAGCTCTCTGCAGTTCATTCACTAGGTCCCCCCGCGTGGTTCTGGGAATTTTGCTCACCGTTCTTGTGATCATTCTGACCCCACGGGGTGGGATTTTGCGTGGAGCCCCAGATCGAGGGAGATTATCAGTGGTCTTGTATGTCTTCCATTTTCTAATTATTGCTCCCACTGTTGATTTCTTCACTCCAAGCTGGTTGGCTATTGCAGATTCAGTCTTCCCAGCCTGGTGCAGGGCTACAATTTTGTTTCTGGTGTCCTTTGACAGCTCTTTGGTCTTCACCATAGTGGTGTTTGGAGTCAGACTGTTTGAGGGTGTGCACAGGTGTCTTTTTATACTGATAACAAGTTTAAACAGGTGCCATTACTACAGGTAATGAGTGGAGGAAAGAGGAGACTCTTAAAGAAGAAGTTACAGGTCTGTGAGAGCCAGAAATCTTGATTGTTTGTTTCTGACCAAATACTTATTTTCCACCATAAATATGCAAATAAAATGTTAAAAAAAAACAGACAATGTGATTTTCTGGATTTTTTTTTTCTCAGTTTGTCTCCCATAGTTGAGGTCTACCTATGATGTAAATTACAGACGCCTCTCATGTTTTTAAGTGGTGGAACTTGCACTATTGCTGGCTGACTAAATACTTTTTTGCCCCACTGTAATTAACATATATATGATACCCTCTCCTGAGAATGAACTAATCAGGTAGCTCTCATCTTTGACATGCCAACAATCCTTTGTTAGCATATAAACAAATTACTGGTCATTTACATTCCTTTGTTAGATTGACCATCTAGTTAAGGGTACATTTAAGTTTCAATGATCTTCTGTGAACTCCATACAGTAAGGATATGCTGAATATTATATAACGAACTGATTGAAACCTTCTAAAAATCTCTATAATTAGTATTAATTAATTGGAGTGTTGAAATCATTTAAAAATATAACATACTACACATCTAGCCAGCGTTATCCCACGTATGGACATAGATGCTGAAATCCTACTTCTGCTTGGCAGAGAATTTAAGGATACATAAGGTCCGCCAACAATGTGATGGTCCCGACTACACCCACTACGCCCAGAGACTCGACTTGGGGTGGGTAGTCATAGGAAATGTATGCTTGAACCAAACAGGAGTTGATTCCTTTAAGACCCATGTACGCCGGGACGGACACACTACTTTCTGCAAACCATGCCCTCATCACTATGAGGTGAAAAAGAAACCTCCAGATCCTGTACAGCTGCCTGATGTCTTCCCTTCTCCCTATGCTGATGACTTGGGAAGATCAGTGTTTCGTACCACTAAGAATGACAAAGTATCCCTGTCAATGGAAGACAAAGAATTTGTCAAGATAATGGACAATGAGTTCCTTAAGAATGAGACTAATCACTGGGTTTTACCCCTACCCTTCCAAGCTACCAGGGTAAGGCTTCCGAACAATCATGAACAAGCGTTGTCCAGACTCAACTCTCTCCAGCGCACACTAAGCAGCAAACCGGAGATGAAAGAACATATCGTCACCTTTATGGGAAAAATATTCCATAACAACCATGCGGAGTCAGCGCCTCCCTTAAAAGTAAAATGAGGAGTGCTGGTACCTACCCTCATTCGGAGTATATCACCCACAAAAACCTAAGCAAATTAGAGTTGTCTTTGATTCAAGTGCGAAACATCAAGGCACATCTCTGGACGTCTTACGAGTCCTAATCTGACAAACAACCTAGTAAGAGTGTTGATGAGATTCAGGAAATAGCCCATTGCCATTACCTGTTGTGAATTCCGTTCTGGAGCTCCCTCCTGTGGTTGCTAGTGGTATTTTTGTGAGTTCTGCCCTTGGGCTCCCTCTGGTGGTTTCGAGTGGAACTGCTGCTTCTTTAGGTAGCTGTAGCAGCTGCCTTCACTAATCGCCTTGCCTGGGTTTGTTATTTAAACCTGCTCTGGGCTTTAGTTCATGCCTGCTGTCAATGTTCTTGGTTGGATTTTTGTTATGACCTGGTGGTTAGGAGCACCCGGAATGACCTGATGGTTAAACTCACAGGACAAGCTCTGGGAAGTGGGAACTTTGCTGACCGCAATCCCTAATCCTATCACACACACTAGAAATAGCCGTGGAGCGTACCTAACAGGCCTAGACGCCTCGGACACAGCCTAACAACTAGCTAGCCCTAGAGATAGAAAATAAAGCCTACCTTGCCTCAGAGAAATTTCCCCAAAGGAAAAGGCAGCCCCCCACAAATATTAACTGTGAGTAAAGATGAAAGTCACAAACACAGAAATGAAACAGGTTTTAGCAAAGGGGAGGCCAGACTAACTAAATAGACAGAGGATAGGAAAGGTATCTTTGCGGTCAGCACAAAACTACAAAAGACCACGCAGAGTGTACAAAAAGACCCCCGCACTGACTCACGGTGCGGAGGTGCCACCCTGCATCCCAGAGCTTCCAGCTAGCAAGACAAAATCATGAAAGCAAGCTGGACTAGAAAACCATGAACAGAAAATAACAAACGGGGACTTAGCTTCTTGTAGGAAGATACAGGTCTCCAGAAAAATCCAAGAGCGAACTGAACCAGCACAGGAACAATGACAGCTGGCATGGAGTAACGATCTGAGTGGAGTTAAATAGAGCAGCCAACCAAAGGATAAACCACGTCACCTGTGTAAGGAACATCAGAAGCAGCAGCTACACTCACAGCCACCAGAGGGAGTCCATGGACAGAACTCGCCGAAGTACCATTCACGACCACAGGAGGGAGTTCAACAACAGAATTCACAACAGTACCCCCCCCCCCTTGAGGAGGGGTCACCGAACCCTCACCAGAGCCCCCAGGCTGATCAGGATGAGCCAAATGAAAGGCACGAACTAGATCAGCAGCATGAACATCAGAGGCAAAAACCCAGGAATTATCTTCCTGACCATAACCCTTCCACTTGACCAGGTACTGGAGTTTCCGTCTCGAAACACGAGAATCCAAAATCTTCTCTACCACATACTCCAACTCCCCCTCGACCAACACTGGGGCAGGAGGATCAACGGAGGGAACCATAGGCGCAACGTATCTCCGCCACAACGACCTATGGAACACATTATGGATGGCAAAAGAAGCTGGAAGGTCCAAACGAAATGACACAGGATTAAGAACTTCAGAAATCTTATATGGCCCAATGAAACAAGGCTTAAA
The DNA here is from genome assembly GCF_032444005.1 of Ranitomeya imitator. NCBI lineage: Eukaryota > Metazoa > Chordata > Amphibia > Anura > Dendrobatidae > Ranitomeya > Ranitomeya imitator. Next base: position 74,102,251 of record NC_091289.1, read on the forward strand.
CTTAGGAGAGGAAACCTTCATAGCAACATGACGAGATGACAACCAAACCAAATTCCCAACACGAAGTCGGGGACCAACACAGCGCCGGCGGTTAGCGAAACGTTGAGCCTTCTCCTGGGACAATGTCAAATTGTCCACCACATGAGTCCAAATCTGCTGCAACCTGTCCACCACCGTATCCACACCAGGACAGTCCGAAGGCACAACCTGCCCTGAAGAGAAACGAGGATGGAAACCAGAATTACAGAAAAAAGAAGAAACTAAAGTAGCCGAGCTGGCCCGATTATTAAGGGCGAACTCAGCCAAAGGCAAGAAGGACACCCAATCATCCTGATCAGCAGAAACAAAGCATCTCAGATATGTTTCCAAAGTCTGATTAGTTCGTTCGGTTTGGCCATTAGTCTGAGAATGGAAAGCCGAAGAAAAAGACAAATCAATGCCCATCTTAGCACAAAAGGACCGCCAAAACCTCGAAACAAACTGGGAACCTCTGTCCGAGACGATGTTCTCTGGAATGCCATGCAAACGAACCACATGCTGGAAAAACAATGGCACCAAATCAGAGGAGGAAGGCAATTTAGACAAGGGTACCAAATGGACCATCTTAGAGAAGCGATCACAAACCACCCAAATGACCGATATCCTTTGAGAAACAGGGAGATCAGAAATAAAATCCATGGAAATATGCGTCCAGGGCCTCTTCGGGACCGGCAAGGGCAAAAGCAACCCACTGGCACGAGAACAGCAGGGCTTAGCCCGAGCACAAGTCCCACAGGACTGCACAAAAGAACGCACATCCCGTGACAAAGAAGGCCACCAAAAGGATCTAGCCACCAAATCTCTGGTACCAAAGATTCCAGGATGACCAGCCAACACCGAACAATGAACCTCAGAGATAACTCTACTAGTCCATCTATCAGGGACAAACAGTCTCTCCGCTGGACAACGGTCAGGTCTATCAGCCTGAAACTTCTGCAGCACGCGCCGCAAATCAGGGGAGATGGCAGACAAAATTACCCCTTCTTTGAGAATACCCGCCGGTTCCGGAATATCCGGAGAGTCAGGCACAAAACTCCTTGACATGGCATCAGCCTTCACATTCTTAGATCCCGGAAGGTATGAAACCACAAAATCAAAACGGGAGAAAAAGAGCGAACATCGAGCCTGTCTAGGATTCAACCGTTTGGCAGACTCGAGATAAGTCAAATTCTTGTGATCCGTCAAGACCACCACGCGATGTTTAGCTCCTTCAAGCCAATGTCGCCACTCCTCGAATGCCCACTTCATGGCCAACAACTCTCGATTGCCAACATCATAATTGCGCTCAGCAGGCGAGAATTTTCTAGAAAAGAAGGCACATGGTTTCATCACCGAGCCATCAGAACTTCTTTGCGACAAAACAGCCCCTGCTCCAATCTCAGAAGCATCAACCTCGACCTGAAACAGGAGCGAAACATCTGGCTGGCACAACACAGGGGCAGAAGAAAAACAACACTTCAACTCCTGAAAAGCCTCTACAGCTGCAGAGGACCAATTGACCACATCAGCACCTTTCTTGGTCAAATCAGTCAACGGTTTAGCAATACTAGAAAAATTAGCGATGAAGCGACGGTAAAAATTAGCAAAGCCCAGGAACTTCTGCAGGCTCTTCACAGATGTCGGCTGAGTCCAATCATAAATGGCCTGAACTTTAACAGGGTCCATCTCGATAGTAGAAGGGGAAAAAAATGAAACCCAAAAATGAAACCTTCTGAACTCCAAAGAGACACTTTGACCCCTTCACAAACAAGGAATTCGCACGAAGGACCTGGAACACCATTCTGACCTGCTTCACATGAGACTCCCAATCATCAGAAAAGACCAAAATGTCATCCAAATATACAATCATGAATCTATCCAGGTACTCTCGAAACATGTCATGCATAAAGGACTGAAACACAGATGGAGCATTAGAAAGCCCGAATGGCATAACCAGGTACTCAAAATGGCCCTCGGGCGTATTAAATGCTGTTTTCCATTCATCGCCCTGTCTAATTCGCACAAGATTATACGCCCCTCGAAGATCTATCTTGGTGAACCAACTAGCCCCCTTAATCCGAGCAAACAAATCAGACAGCAGCGGCAAAGGATACTGAAATTTGACTGTGATCTTATTAAGAAGGCGGTAATCAATACAAGGTCTCAAAGAGCCATCCTTCTTGGCCACAAAAAAGAACCCTGCTCCCAATGGTGAAGACGACGGGCGAATATGACCCTTCTCCAAGGACTCCTTTATATAACTCCGCATAGCGGCGTGTTCTGGCACCGATAAATTGAACAGTCGACCCTTAGGAAACTTACTACCCGGAATCAAATCAATAGCACAATCACAATCCCTATGAGGAGGTAGGGCACCGGATTTGGGCTCATCAAATACATCCCGGTAATCCGACAAAAACTCAGGGACTTCAGAAGGAGTGGAAGACGAAATTGACAGCAATGGAACATCTCCATGTACCCCTTGACAACCCCAGCTGGACACAGACATTGATTTCCAATCCAATACTGGGTTGTGGACCTGTAGCCATGGTAACCCCAAAACGACCACATCATGCAGATTATGCAACACCAAAAAGCGAATATCCTCCTGATGTGCAGGAGCCATGCACATGGTCAAATGAGTCCAGTACTGAGGCTTATTCTTGGCCAAAGGCGTAGCATCAATTCCTCTCAATGGAATGGGATACTGCAAGGGCTCCAAGAGAAAACCACAGCGCCTGGCAAACTCCAAGTCCATCAAGTTCAGGGCAGCGCCTGAATCCACAAATGCCATAACAGAATAGGACGACAGAGAGCAAATCACAGTAACGGAAAAAAAAAATTTAGACTGTACAGTACCAATGGTGGCAGACCTAGCGAACCGCTTAGTGCGCTTGGGACAATCGGAGATAGCATGAGTGGATTCACCACAGTAAAAACACAGCCCATTCCGACGTCTGTGTTCTTGCCGTTCAGCTCTGGTCAAAGTCCTATCACACTGCATAGGCTCAGGCCTATGCTCAGAGAATACCGCCAGATGGTGCACAGCTTTGCGCTCACGCAAGCGCCGATCGATCTGAATGGCCAAGGACATAGACTCATTCAGACCAGCAGGCGTGGGAAATCCCACCATGACATCCTTAAGGGCTTCAGAAAGACCCTTTCTGAAAATTGCCGCCAGGGCACACTCATTCCACTGAGTAAGCACAGATCACTTTCTAAACTTCTGACAGTACACCTCCGCTTCATCCTGACCCTGACACAAAGCCAGCAATATTTTCTCTGCCTGATCCACTGAATTTGGTTCATCATAAAGCAATCCAAGCGCCAGAAAAAACGCATCAACATCACGCAATGCAGGATCTCCTGGCGCAAGGGAAAATGCCCAGTCTTGAGGGTCACCACGCAACAACGAAATAATGATTTTTACTTGTTGAACGGGGTCACCAGAGGAGCGGGGTTTTAAAGCTAGAAACAGTTTACAATTATTTTTGAAATTCAGAAACTTAGATCTATTCCCAGAAAATAAATCAGGAATAGGAATTCTAGGCTCTAACATAGGATTCTGAACCACAAAATCTTGAATGTTTTGTACCCTTGCAGTGAGATGATCCACACAAGAGGACACACCTTGAATGTCCATCTCTACACCTGTGTCCTGAACCACCCAAAGGTCTAGGGGAAAAGAAAGACAAAACACAGTGCAAAGAAAAAAAAATGGTCTCAGAGCTTCTCTTATCCCTCTATTGAGATTCATTAATACTTTGGGCCAGCTGTACTGTTATGACCTGGTGGTTAGGAGCACCCGGAATGACCTGATGGTTAAACTCACAGGACAAGCTCTGGGAAGTGGGAACTTTGCTGACCGCAATCCCTAATCCTATCACACACACTAGAAATAGCCGTGGAGCGTACCTAACAGGCCTAGACGACTCGGACACAGCCTAAGAACTAGCTAGCCCTAGAGATAGAAAATAAAGCCTACCTTGCCTCAGAGAAATTTCCCCAAAGGAAAAGGCAGCCCCCCACAAATATTAACTGTGAGTAAAGATGAAAGTCACAAACACAGAAATGAAACAGGTTTTAGCAAAGGCGAGGCCAGACTAACTAAATAGACAGAGGATAGGAAAGGTATCTTTGCGGTCAGCACAAAACTACAAAAGACCACGCAGAGTGTGCAAAAAGACCCCCGCACCGACTCACGGTGCGGAGGTGCCACCCTGCATCCCAGAGCTTCCAGCTAGCAAGACAAAATCATGATAACCAGCTGGACAAGGAAACAATGAACAAATAATAACTATCAGGAACTTAGCTTCTGCTGGAGAAGACAGATCACCAGAAAGATCCAAGAGCGAACTGAACCAATGCAGGAACATTGACAGCTGGCATGGAGTAACGATCTGAGTGGAGTTAAATAGAGCAGCCAACCAAAGGATAAACCACGTCACCTGTGTGAGGAACCTCAGAAGCAGCAGCTTCACTCACAGCCACCAGAGGGAGTCCATGGACAGAACTCGCCGAAGTACCATTCACGACCACAGGAGGGAGTTCAACAACAGAATTCACAACAGATTTTGTTCCCTCCTTGGATTTCTCATTTGGCCAGTCCTTGTCTGCAAAAGATAAGTTTTTGCTAGTTTTTGTTTGTCCATTTGTTTGGACACTATTGCTTTGCATATATGTCTCTTTTTGTCCAGCTTGTCACTATGTCTTATTCAGGCTAGCTGGAAGCTCTGGGAAAGCAGATTTGCCCCTCCACACCGTGAGTCGGTGTGGAGTTCATTTTTGTAAACTCTGCGTGGATCCTTTTCTCTCTGTCTATCAAGTTTAGTATTGGCCTCCTTTGCTGAATTCTGATTTCATTTCTTTGTACGTCATTTCCCTCTCATTTCACAGTCAATATTTGTGGGGGGCTGTCTTTCCTTTTGGGGGTTTCTCTGAGGCAAGATAGCTTTCTATTTCCTTCTTTAGGGGTAGTTATTTCTTAGGCTGTGAAGAGGTGTCTAGGGAGAGTCAGGAACATCCCACGGCTATTTCTAGTGTTGTTGTTAGGATTAGGGACTGCGGTCAGTAGAGATACCATCTTCTCAGAGCTCGTCCCATGTTGCATTTTAGCCACCAGGTCATATCAGTGTGGCCTCTTAACCACCAGGTCATAACAGTACAGCAGGCCAGAAATGAATTAAATGCATCTCAAAAGAAGGAAAAAAAAAGAGTTCTGAACCATTTTTTTTTCTGTGCTCTGTTCTGTCTTTTTTTTCCTCTTGATATCTGGGTGGTGCTGGATATATGCTCTGGTATGGAGATTCAGGGTTTGTTTTCTCGTGTGGATCAACTTGCTGCAAGAGTCCAGAGTATCCAAGATTATATTGTCCAGACTCCGGCTCTAGAGCCTAGAATTCCTACTCCTGATTTGTTTCTTGGGGACAGATCTAAGTTTTTTAACTTTAAAAATAGCTGCAAATTGTTTTTTGCTTTGAAACCCCGTTCTTCTGGTGATCCCATTCAGCAAGTAAAAATTATCATATCCTTACTGCGTGGTGATCCTCAAAACTGGGCTTTTGCTCTTGAAACAGGGGATCCAGCATTATTGAATGTAGATGCATTTTTTCAAGCGCTCAGATTATTGTATGACGAACCTAACTCTGTAGAGCATGCTGAGAAAACACTGTTGGCTCTGTGTCAGGGTCAAGAAGCGGCAGAGTTATACTGCCATTAATTTAGAAAATGGTCTGTGCTCACTAAATGGAATGAAGAGGCTCTGGCTGCTATTTTCAGAAAAGGTCTTTCTGAAACCTTTAAAGATGTTATGGTGGGCTTTCCTACACCTACCGGTTTGAGCGAATCTATGTCTCTAGCCATTCAGATTGATCGGCGCTTGCGTGAGAGCAAGGTGGTGCACCATATGGCAGTGTCCTCTGAGCAAAGTCCTGAGCCTATGCAATGTGATAGGATTTTGACTAGAGCAGAAAGGCAGAAATTCAGACGTCAGAATGGCCTGTGTTTTTACTGTGGCGATTCTGCTCATGCTTTTCTGATTGCCCTAAGCGTACTAGGAGGGTTCCTGGGTCTGTTACCATTAGTACTGTACAGCCTAAATTTCTCTTGTCTGTTACCCTGATTTGCTCATTGTCGTCCTTTTCTGTTATGGCATTTGTGGATTCTGGCGCTGCCCTGAACTTAATGGACTTAGAATTTGCCAAGGGCTGTGGTTTTTCCTTGGAGCCTTTGCAGAGTCCTATTCCCTTAACGGGGATTGATGCTACGCCATTGGCCAAGAATAAACCTCAGTACTGGACTCAGTTAACCATGTGCATGGCTCCAGCACATCAGGAAAATATTCGCTTTTTGGTGTTGCATAATTTGTATGATGTTGTTGTGCTGTGTTTTCCATGGTTACAGGTACATAACCCAGTGCTGGATTGGAGATCTATGTCTGTAACTGGTTGGGGTTGTCAGGGGATACATAGTGATATTCCTTTGATGTCCATTTCCTCGTCCCCTTCTTCTGAAGTTCCTGAGTTTTTGTCGGATTTCCAGGATGTATTTGATGAGCCCAAGTCCAGTTCCCTGCCTCCTCATAGGGACTGCGATTGTGCCATTAATTTGATTCCTGGCTGTAAGTTCCCTAAGGGCCGACTTTTCAATCTGTCTGTGCCAGAGCATGCCGCTATGCGGAGTTATGTAAAGGAGTCCTTGGAGAAGGGGCATATTCGCCCGTCTTCGTCACCGTTGGGAGCGGGATTTTTTTTTTGTTGCCAAGAAGGATGGCTCCTTGAGACCCTGTATGGATTATCGCCTTCTCAATAAGATCACTGTCAAATTCCAGTACCCCTTGCCTTTACTTTCTGATTTGTTTGCTCGGATTAAGGGTGCCAGTTGGTTTACTAAAATCGACCTTCGAGGGGCGTATAATCTCGTGCGTATTAAACAAGGTGATGAATGGAAAACAGCATTCAATACGCCCGAAGGCCATTTTGAATATCTTGTGATGCAATTCGGGCTCTCTAATGCTCCATCGGTATTTCAGTCCTTTATGCATGATATCTTCCGGAATTATCTGGATAAATTCATGATTGTGTATTTGGATGATATTTTGGTTTTCTCCGATGATTGGGAGTCTCATGTGAAGCAGGTTAGGATGGTATTTCAGGTCCTTCGTGCTAATGCGTTGTTTGTGAAGGGGTCAAAGTGCCTCTTTGGAGTTCAGAAGGTTTCTTTTTTGGGTTTCATTTTTTCCCCCTCGGCTATTGAAATGGACCCTGTTAAGGTCCAGGCCATTCATGATTGGACTCAACCTACATCTGTAAAGAGCCTTCAGAAATTTTTGGGCTTTGCCAATTTTTATCGCTGCTTTATTGCTAATTTTTCTAGTGTGGTGAAGCCTCTGACCGATTTGACGAGGAAGGGCGCTGATGTGGTGAATTGGTCCTCTGCGGCTGTTGAGGCCTTTCAGGAGCTTAAACGTCGTTTTACTTCTGCCCCTGTGTTGCGTCAGCCAGATGTTTCTCTCCCTTTTCAGGTTGAGGTTGATGCTTCTGAGATTGGGGCAGGGGCCGTTTTGTCTCAGAGAAATTCTGATGGCTCTTTGATGAAACCATGTGCTTTCTTCTCCAGAAAGTTTTCGCCTGCTGAGCGTAATTATGATGTCGGCAATCGGGAGTTGTTGGCTATGAAGTGGGCATTTGAGGAGTGGTGACATTGGCTTGAGGGAGCCAAGCATCACGTGGTGGTCTTGACTGATCACAAGAATCTGATTTACCTCGAGTCTGCTAAGCGGTTGAATCCTAGACAGGCTCGGTGGTCTCTGTTTTTCTCACGTTTTGATCTTATGGTCTTGTATATTCCGGGATCTAAGAATGTGAAGGCTGATGCCCTTTCTAGGAGTTTTTTGCCTGATTCTCCGGGAGTTCTTGAGCCGGCTGGGATCCTCAAGGAGGGGGTGATTCTTTCTGCCATCTCCCCTGATTTGCGGCGGGTACTTCAGGAGTTTCAGGCTGATAAACCTGACCACTGTCCTGTGGGGAAATTGTTTGTTCCTGATAGATGGACTAGTAGGGTAATTTCTGAGGTTCATTGTTCGGTGTTGGCTGGTCACCCTGGGATTTTTGGTACCAGAGATTTGGTGGCTAGGTCCTTTTGGTGGCCTTCCTTGTCGCTGGATGTGCGTTCGTTTGTGCAGTCCTGTGGGACCTGTGCTCGGGCTAAGCCTTGCTGTTCCTGTGCCAGCGGGTTGCTTTTGCCTTTGCCTATTCCTGAGAGGCCCTGGACGCATATTTCCATGGATTTTATTTCTGATCTTCCTGTTTCTCAGAAGATGTCTGTTAGGCTGGTTTCACATTGGCGTTTTTTCGGGTGCGTTTTTGCGGTAAAAAACGCAAAAAAAGCATGGTGAAAAAACGCATGTAAACGCTGCGTTTTTTTGACGCATGCGTTTTTGCATGTGGTGAAAAAAACGCGGCGTTTTGACGCGTTTACATGCGTTTTTACATGCTTTTGCGTTTTTTAAACGCATGCTGAGAAATGTGTGACAGCTGCCAATCATCAAAATAAAGTAAAAAACCCACTATAAACAGAAATAGATAGGGTTAGGGTTAGGGGTAGGGGTAGGGATCATAACCCTAACCCTAACCCTAAAGGGATCCTACCCCTAACCCTACCCCTAACCCTAACCCTAAGGGATCCTAACCCTAACCCTACCCCTAACCCTAACCCTAAAGGATCCTAACCCTAACCCTACCCCTAACCCTAACCCTACCCCTAACCCTACCCTTAACCCTAACCCTAAGGGATCCTAACCCTAACCCTACCCCTAACCCTAACCATAAAGGGATTAGGGTTAGGGTTAGGGTTAGGATCCCTTAGGGTTAGGGGTAGGGTTAGGGGTAGGGTTAGGGGTAGGGTTAGGATCCCTTAGGGTTAGGGTTAGGGTTAGGGGTAGGGTTAGGTTCCCTTTATCACCTTTATGTTGGGGGGTGGCATATCAGTGTGTTTTCTGTTTTTTTTAAATAAAAAACGCATGCGTTTTCTTACCGCAAAAAACACATGCACCAAAAAACGCATGCGTCCCCATTGACTCCAATGTATTTTTTGACCCAAAAAAAAACACATGATAACGCATGCGTTTTTTTTTGGTCCAAAAAACGCTTCTAAAAATACTACAAGTAGCATTTCAGAAAATGAACGCATGCAGTAAAAAAACGCATGCGTCAAAAAACGCGACCAAACGCGTACACAAAAAAACACATGCGTTTTCAATGTTAAATATAGGAAAAAAACCGCATGCGTTTTTTTGAAAAAAAAAAAAAAAAACGCTGCAGACAAAAACGCAAGTGTGAAACCACCCTTATCTGGGTGGTTTGTGACCGGTTTTCTAAGATAGTCCATTTGGTGCCATTGCCTAAGTTGCCTTCCTCCTCTGATTTGGTTCCATTATTTTTTCAGCATGTGGTTCGTTTGCATGGTATTCCGGAGAATATTGTGTCTGACAGAGGTTCCCAGTTCGTTTCTAGGTTTTGGCGGTCCTTTTGTGCTAGAATGGGCATTGATTTGTCTTTTTCTTCAGCATTCCATCCTCAGACAAATGGCCAAACGGAGCGAACCAATCAGACCTTGGAAACCTATTTGAGATGCTTCGTGTCTGCTGATCAGGATGATTGGGTGACCTTTTTGCCGTTGGCCGAGTTTGCCCTTAATAATCGGGCTAGTTTTGCTACCTTGGTTTCGCCTTTCTTTTGTAACTTTGGTTTTCATCCTCATTTTTCTTCAGGGCAGCTGGAGCCTTCTGACTGTCCTGGTGTGGATTCCGTGGTGGACAGGTTGCAGCAAATTTGGACTCATGTGGTGGACAATTTGACTTTGTCTCAGGAAAAGGCTCAACGTTTTGCTAACCGTCGTCGGTGTGTTGGTCCCCGGTTTCGTGTTGGTGATTTGGTCTGGTTGTCTTCTCGTCATGTTCCTATGAAGGTTTCTTCCCCTAAGTTCAAGCCTCGCTTTATTGGGCCTTATAAGATTTCTGAAATTATCAATCCAGTGTCTTTTCGTTTGGCCCTTCCAGCTTCCTTTTCCATTCATAATGTGTTCCATAGATCCTTGTTGCGGAGATATGTGGTACCTATGGTTCCCTCCGTTGATCCTCCTGCTCCGGTGTTGGTTGAGGGGGAATTGGAATATGTGGTGGAGAAGATTTTGGATTCTCGTTTTTCGAGGCGGAAGCTTCAGTATCTGGTCAAGTGGAAGGGTTATGGCCAGGAGGATAATTCTTGGGTTTTTGCCTCCGATGTTCATGCTGCCGATTTGGTTTGTGCTTTCCATTTGGCTCGTCCTGATCGGCCTGGGAGCTCTGGTGAGGGTTCGGTGACCCCTCCTCAAGGAACGGGTTCTGTTGTGAATTCCGTTCTTGAGCTCCCTCCTGTGGTTGCTAGTGGTATTTTTGTGAGTTCTGCCCTTGGGCTCCCTCTGGTGGTTTCGAGTGGAACTGCTGCTTCTTTAGGTACCTGTAGCAGCTGCCTTCACTAATCGCCTTGCCTGGGTTTGTTATTTAAACCTGCTGTGGGCTTTAGTTCATGCCTGCTGTCAATGTTCTTGGTTGGATTTTGTTCCCTCCTTGGATTTCTCATTTGGCCAGTCCTTGTCTGCAAAAGATAAGTTTTTGCTAGTTTTTGTTTGTCCATTTGTTTGGACACTACTGCTTTGCATATATGTCTCGTTTTGTCCAGCTTGTCACTATGTCTTATTCAGGCTAGCTGGAAGCTCTGGGAAAGCAGATTTGCCCCTCCACACCGTGAGTCGGTGTGGAGTTCATTTTTTGTAAACTCTGCGTGGATTTTGTAGTTTTTTATACTGACCGCACAGTATCCTTTTCTCTCTGTCTATCAAGTTTAGTATTGGCCTCTTTTGCTGAATTCTGATTTCATTTCTTTGTACGTCATTTCCCTCTCCTTTCACAGTCAATATTTGTGGGGGGCTGTCTTTCCTTTTGGGGGTTTCTCTGAGGCAAGATAGCTTTCTATTTCCTTCTTTAGGGGTAGTTATTTCTTAGGCTGTGAAGAGGTGTCTAGGGAGAGTCAGGAACATCCCACGGCTATTTCTAGTGTTGTTGTTAGGATTAGGGACTGCGGTCAGTAGAGATACCACCTTCTCAGAGCTCGTCCCATGTTGCATTTTAGCCACCAGGTCATATCAGTGTGGCCTCTTAACCACCAGGTCATAACAATTACCACTGACATTAAACAGATATTCCCCTGTTTCATAGTCAGAGAGGACCACAGGAATTTCCTCAGGCTCCTGTGGCACAAGGACAATGACCCCCGCAAAGAGATGGTGGAGTATCGCATGAGAGTGCACATATTCGGGAACAGTCCTTCAACTGCCATGGCAACCTATAGCCTGCAGAGAACTGCACTAGAAGGAGAGTCCGAATATGGATCAGAAGGCAGAGACTTTGTAGAGAAAGACTTCTACATAGATGACAGACTAAAATCTCTACCCATAGAAGAAGCGGCATTCAACCTACTTAAGAGGACCCAAGGTATGCTGTACCAAGCTAAGCTTAGGGTGCCGTCTCACAGTGCCATTTTGATCGCTACGATGGCACGATTCGTGACGCTCCAGCATCGTAACAATATCGCTCCAGCGTCGTAGACTGCTGTCACACTTTGCAATGTACGACGCTGGAGCGATAATTTCATGACGTATGTGCGATGTAAAAGCCGTTGGTTACTATGCACACATCGTATACGATATCGTGCACACCTTTGTTACACCATGCAATCATGCCGCCACAGCGGGACACTAGACGACGAAAGAAAGTTTCAAACGATCTGCTACGACGTACGATTCTCAGCGGGGTCCCTGATCGCAGGAGTGTGTCAGACACTGCGAGATCGTAACTATATCGCTGGAACGTCACGAATCGTGCTGTCGTAGCGATCAAAATGGCACTGTGAGACGGCACCCTTAGACTCCATAAAATTGCTTCAAACAGCCAGGCTGTCATGAGAGCCTTTGAGTCGAGTGACCACACACCAGGATTCAACGACATAGACCTGGGACCAGACCATCTGCCCGTGCAGAGCTTAGGCTTGGAGGTGGAACCTGTCAGCCGATGCTTTCAGTTTCCAAATCAACTGTGCAGACAAACCATTCACAAAACGTGATGTCATGTCAGTGGTAAATAGCTTATATGATCCACTGGGATTTGTAGCACCTATTACCATACCATTTAAATCACTTCTAAGGGTACCGTCACACTATACGATTTACCAACGATCACGACCAGCGATACGACCTGGCCGTGATCGTTGGTAAGTCGTAGTGTGGTCGCTGAGAGCTGTCACACAGACAGCTCTCCAGCGACCAACGATACCGAGGTCCCCGGGTAACCAGGGTAAACATCGGCTTACTAAGCGCAGGACCGCGCTTAGTAACCCGATGTTTACCCTGGTTACCAGCGTAAAAAAAACAAAAACAGTACATACTTACATTCCGGTGTCTGTCCCTTGCCGTCTGCTTCCCGCACTCACTGACTGCCGGCCGTAAAGTGAAAGCACAGCACAGCGGTGACGTCACCGCTGTGCTCTGCTTTCACTTTACGGCCGGCAGTCAATGAGTGCGGGAAGCAGACGGCAAGGGACCTGACGGACACCGGAATGTAAGTATGTAGTGTTTTTTTTTTTTTACATTTACGCTGGTAACCAGGGTAAACATCGGGTTACTAAGCGCGGCCCTGCGCTTAGTAACCCGATGTTTACCCTGGTTATAAGCGAACGCATCGCTAGATCGGTGTCACACACACCGATCTAGCGATGACAGCGGGAGATCCAACGACGAAAGAATGTTCCAAACGATCTGCTACGACGTACGATTCTCAGCAGGATCCCTGATCGCTGCTGCGTGTCAGACATAGCGATATCGTATGGATATCGCTGGAACGTCACGAATCGTATCGTCGTAGCGACAAAAGTGCCACTGTGTGACGGTACCCTTAGTCTTGCCAAAAATCAACACAACATGATCTTGATTGTCGGATCTCATCACCTTCAGGTAGGCAACAGCTGCAATGGCCTCCTTGAATGCATCCAAGAACATATGGAGTTCCGTCCTAGTGCTAGCAGAAAGTGAGATTTTGGCATAGCATCTCGATATGTGGATTTCATCCAAGGCACACAAAAGACTGATTCCAGGTTTTCCATTTTGGTTCCTTATCATGAGGGAGTGGGGCATCCCAGTCCTTGACCGTTTTGAAAAGCTGTCTTAAGTTGGCTCCCAAGCCTGACCACACTATTCCCAGGCTTGAACTCTGTAGGACTGTGCTTGCAGTGAACTCGCAGACTTTATGCAGCAAGAGCTGGACACCAACATAGATGACATACGATATTACAATGACAGTAAGGTCGTCTTAGGTTACACCTACAATCAAACAAGGGGCTTCTATGTGTACGTCAGTAACCGCATCGAGAGAGTAAGGAGGTCTTCCAAGCCTGAACAGTGGCACTATATCCCATCTGAACTTAATCCAGCCAACCATGCCACTAGACCAATGTCTATAAGTTATTTTGCTAACTCTTCTTGGCTTTCAGGTCCGAAGTTTGTGCTGGAACAGAAAGGGAGTGAATATGTCCAGGAAGCCCTCAGCATCCAGGATCCGAATAACGATCCAGACGTCCGCTCCGAGGTCAGTGCTCTGGCCACAAAAGCTAAACCAACCTCCAGCCTCGGTTGCCAGCGATTCGAACGCTTCTCCAATTGGATGAAACTCGTCAAGACTATCGCAAGGTTAGTCCACATTGCGAAATCTTATCAGAACTCACATGGAGACGAAGACTGTCATGGTTGCCATGTCTGCCATAAACCGCTCTTTGCTAAGGACATTTCTCACTGTGAATCTCTCATAATAGCTATGTCCAGCAGAGCGTATTCAATACTGAATGGGATTGCTTAAACCAAAAACAACAGTTCCTCTGAAAAGCCCCATTGCCAATTTGAATCCAGTAATGGACAGCTTCGGTTTGCTGAGGTTTGGTGGTCGATTAAATCGAGCCAAGCTAGGGGTTTAAGAGCAACATCCTTGCATCATTCCCAGTAAACATCACATCACCAATTTACTGATCCGGCACTTCACACCAAGACCGGCAGATCACAGGGAAAGTTACGGTCTACAGGACTTTTGATCATAGGTATGAAAAAAGGTGTAGCGGGATCACTACATTGCTGTGTGCAACGTTGCAAAACCAGGGAAAAACAGGTGCATCAACAAATGGCTGACCTGCCCTCTGACAGACTAAGTGCCAAACCGAGTTTCACCTACATTGGCCTAGACATCTTTGGGCCATGAATGGTATCTGCACGCAGAACTTGACGTGGTCACGCCAACAGCAAACGTTGGGCTGTACTATTCACTTGCATGAGTGTCCGTGCCGTACACATAGAGGTGATAGAGTCTATGGACACATCCAGCCTGATCAATGCTCTTTGGCAGTTTCTAGCGATCAGAAGACCTGTGAAACAGCTGAGGTCCGACCGCGGAAGCAACTTCATTGGTGCATGTTGACAGCTGGATATTGACATCAAGCCAATTCATAATCAACTGGCAGAAAGAGGTTGCACCTAGATCTTCAATCCTCCGCATAGTTCTCACATGGGAGGTTCCTGGGAAAGGACGATAGGGATCTCACGCAACATCTTGAACTCAATGATTATAGACAAACTCTTCAAGACTTACGCATTAGACCTTGGTTACTCCTCTGGCCGAAGTTTCTGCCATAATCAACTCAAGACCCCTTGTCCCAGTGTCAATGGATCCCAAATTGCCGACCATTCTTACGCCAGCTACTCTTCTTACTCAAAAGACCAGGAACCCGCTAACAGTCAGTGGAGAGTTTACTCATGCAAACACCTACCAGAAGCAGTGGAAACGCGTGCAATACCTCACCGATTACTCCTGGAACCGGTGGAGAAAGGAGTATCTCATGGTTCCGCAAGGAAAAAGAAAATAGTGACACAATAAACTAAATTTGAAAGAAGGAGACATGTTAATGAAGGAACAACAAGCTCAAAGGATCGACAGGCCTATGGGTATCGTTACAAAGGCTTACCATGGTCAAGACGGTAAGGCCCGGAACGTGGAGCTGAAGGTCTTTAGGAAAGGTGAGAGTAAAACATTTCAGATGCCAATCCACGAGCTCGTATTGATACTACCGATCAAGGACATTCTGGTAGGATAAATGATGAACAGAACATAGCAATAGTACTTTGTCCATTGGATTGCAGTTGTCAGAGATAGTTTGGCCTAGTGTGGCTTCTCTGATCCGAAGATGGATATCTTTTGGATGGTCTCAGGAACTGACGTAAAGATATTCATATATCTTATTTTGAAGTTATTATTGCATGCATGGTTTTGTTCATTTATAGGTTGTTGGACTTTATTTCAAAGCACTAATATAGTGAAATCCCTTAAGGAATTTTAGATGGGGAGTGTGCTGTTCCGTGTAAGTTATGCTCTCCAGCTTTCTATGTGTTGTATTTTCATACTATGCATAGTACCATTCTTACATGTTACTCTGCTGCCACCTAATGGCCTTTTGTGTAAAGCAGTCTGCCTTCCACTTCCGGTTCAGGGGTCACCCCTTTCCTCCCAGCAGCGATTTCATTTCTAGTTTCACTTTCTGTGGGAGAGACACCCTTGAACAGTGCTGAGGAAGGCATCAGTTTTCAACCTCTTGCTGCTCACACTTGGTGCTGCACCTTGTTTACACCTGCGTTTCTGGAGAAGTTACTGTATTACCAGTCATACGCTGCATGCCTAGATTTCTAAATAAACAAGTCTGGACTGAACAATCCCTGGTGCGCATCATCTCTCCGGACGCTGAACATGCGGTTCTCCAAGGACTCCTCATAGATGTTGAGCAGCGATGACGCCATAGTCAACGATCCCACTTATGTGCCTACTTAAACAGTCCCTGCTCAATTTTATGGGAATCTGTCACCCCAAAATTTGCCTATAAGCTGCGGCCACTAGCATCAGGGGCTTATCTACAGCATTCTGTAACGCTGTAGATAAGCCCCCGATGTAACCTGAAAGATAAAAACACATTAGATTATACTCACCCAGGGGCGGTCCCGATGCAGTCCGGTCCGATGGGCATTGCTGTCCGGGTCCAGCACCTCCCATCTTCATATGATGACGTCCTCTTCTTTGCTTCCTGCCGCGGCTCCTGTGCAGGTGTAATTTATCTGCCCTGTTGAGGGTAGCGTAAAGTACTGCAGTGCGCAGGCGCCGGGCCTCTCTGATCTTTCCCAGTGCAGATAAAGTACGCCTGCGCAGGAGCCGCAACAGGAAGACGTCATCGTATGAAGATGGGAGGTGCCAGACCCAGTCCGCAACACCCATTGGACGGGACCGCCCCTGGGTGAGTATAAGCCAATTTGTTTTTCTTCTCTTTCAGGTTACATCGGGGGCTTATGTACAGCATTACAGAATGTTGTAGATAAATTCCTGATGCCAGTGGCCTTAGTTTATAGGCGAATTTTGGGGTGACAGATTCCCTTGGATGCAGAGAAGGAGGAACAGGAGCTGGTGGCAAAAGCAACAGAGGCTAGTAGCCACACAACCTTCGTCCCATCTCCCCTACGTGGATGGGCTGAAGATAGAAATGAGGAAGAGAGGGGGGGAGGAGGAGATGGAGAGTCGTCATCATGGTGGAGACTGGGAAGTGTTGGCTGTATAGAGCTTGGCACATATGGCCATATAGCGGCCTTTCCAGGGACTCTCACGTTACATTAATCTTCACTAGCGATGAGCGAGTATACTCGTTGCTCGGGTGATCGAGTATTTTTTAGTGCTTGGAGATTTAGTTTTCGTTGCCTCAGATGCATGATTAACGACTGCTTTACAGCCTGAATACTTGTGGGAATTCCCTAACCAACAGGCATTCCTCACATGTATTCAGCCTGTCTAGCAGCCGTAAATCTTGCAGCTGCAGCAAGGAAAACTAAATCTCTGAGTACTAACAAATACTCGGAGACTATCCAAGCAACGAGTATACTCGCTCATGGGGCATGTCCTAGCTGGCCATGTGAGTGGACGCAGGGAAGAGCGCTCCCTCTGCCAGAAGGATTAAAATCCTGATTTAACCCCAATTTTCAGGATTTCTTACCGTGCACCGGTTGGCCCATAGTCTGGAGGGCACAGCGGTGCTGAGCGGTGATACCAGCACCGGCGATAATGACCAGGCGGCGGCAGAAAGATTTGGGAGCTGGCGATGCAGGAGCCAGCCAAGATGGCGCCGAGGTCAGAGAAGATGCCGACAGGGAGAACGCCACACGTCAGCGGTGTATGGAGGTGGCGGCGAAGCTGCAGCAATATGCCAGAGTGGAGGCTGTGGGGGAGGCAGAGCAAGGATCCGGAGCTGGAGCTGACAAGGAGGTGGAGGAGGATAAAGACATGGCTAAGAAGCATGAGGTACAGAAGGGGAAGGAAGGAGGCAGCATGGCGGGGGCTAGTGGGGGACCTGAAGGCTCACAGCGGGCAGAAGAGCCGACTCTTAGAGATGTTATCACACTGATCTCCTCGTGCCAGCAATCCCTGAATTCCCTGGCCCTGCAGATGCAGGAGGTTAAAGGGGACACGGCACAGATTAATGCAGCCCTGCAAAAGATGGACAAACGTATGGGAGCGGTGGAGGAGAGGGTGAGCACAGCAGAAGATCACATAGTTAAATTACAAAAAGCGGAGAAGAAATTCGCCCAAGCAATAGCCGAGCTCGCTGCCAAAAATGAGGATCTGGAAAATAGATCCAGAAGGAATAACATACGTATAGTGGGGCTACCTGAAAAGACTAAGGGGAGAAATCCCACAGAGTTTGTTGAAAACTGGCTGCTGGAGAAAATTGGGAGCACAGTATCGACCAAAGTTTTTGCTGTTGAAAGGGCTCATAGGGTCCTGCCGCAGCCCCCTGCCCCAGGAGCGAATCCCCGTACCATACTTGCTAAAATACTCAATTACAGGGACAGAGACATTATCCTCAGAAAGGCTAGAGAGATGGAGGATCTGACGGCTGGAGGTTAAAAAAAATCGCCATTTACCCGGATTATTCCGCTGTGGTTCAGAAGCAGCGGATGAAGTTTACTGGGGTCAAGCGACGACTGAGGGAGCTGGGAGTGCAGTACTCTGTGATGTTCCCCGCAAAGTTGAGATTGGTGGCTTTTAATAAGACCCATTTTTTTCTGACGCCAGAGGGCGCTACCCAGTGGATTGATACTAACGAGAAAAAACTTAAGGGAAAGGGTGACTGACATTTCGGCGAGATCCAGATGGGAATTGTTTTCTGTCGATGGAAGAGGGATCTGCGCTTGTTAGCATTGATTAAAGAATTGAGCTGCTGCTGAGGGTTTTGCTGGGCCATACTGAGTGACTGGCCGGAGGGGACAGTTCCGTCTCCTAAATATGGGGGAGGAGGGTTATGCCGGATACTGTAAATTGGTTTGGTATTTTTCATACATCTAATATATAATTGCCTAGAATACTACTTCCTGCAATTTGTGCCAACTTCCGTGGCTTTGTCCGGAGCTAATGTCCGGAGCTAATGTCCGGAGCTAATGTGCGGAGATAATGTCCGGAGATAAGTGACGTCAACAGTGTCCAGTGTCTGATTGGTTGCCGCCTGCTGCGAGCGACCAATCAGAAACGTGCCGTACTGTGACACACTCCGCCCGCCATTTTGGTGTGATTTTTGAATTTTTACCTCACAGCAAGTTTCTACTGCGTGGAGGCGGGCCCAGTGACGTTGCTCTTCAAGCTCCTGCCGAATTTCGTCAAAAAAATGATAATACCATTTACCAAAACTATATATATTTAGTTGTGAAGTGGTTCAGTGACATTTTCACACCAATTTTGAACTTTTGTTTGGTGTTTTCTCCATATACTGCCTATTATTCACTGACTGTTATACTGAGAGACTGCCGTTTATTAACCTCTTCTTTGCCACATTGGGCATATTGCTCTATTATTTGCCACATAAGGACATTGTCCATTATTGCCCAGCAATTTCTCTGCAATATAAACTGCCTATTTATTAATATCTGCATTCCTGCAAAGAACTATTGGCTATTATTAACCGGCTATTTTCCTACTACCTGACACTGCCTCTTATTAACCTGTTGTTTGCCACCACCACGCTTAAAGCTGTTTAGCTTAGCCAACATGAGCTCTAATAGTAAGGATACTAATGACACAGAGCTAACAAGAATTGTCAAGAGCTGGTGAGTGCAGCCATTTTTCGTTCTTTCTTACTATTATTTATTAATTGTATTATTCTTACATTTGAATAAATAAAGTATATATGGATTCTAGACTCCCGATTCTTTAGAATCGGGCTGCCATCTAGTGTTTATATAAGTTGGAATGTTAGGATAAAACAAAAGATGTGGGAAATTCTGATTTTTATGGCAGCGGGAGGCGAATGGAGAGGACTAAGTAAGGGAGAGTGTTCGCAGTGGGCGGTTTAGCCCCACTCTTGATGAGAGGAAGAATGCGTTACATTGGGGGGGGTTAGGGGGTCAAGTTGGGAGGGGGTGGGGTGGGAGGGAGGGATTGGGCAGCTCATACTTGGGAAACTGGATACTATAAAGAATGATGAGCCACATGATGGGGGACCGCATTAAAATATTGAGCTGGAATGTGAGAGGTTTGGCGGATAAAACCTGGCGGGCGGCAAGTCTGCAGTATGTTCGAGAACAGAGGGTCTCAATGATATGCCTGCTGGAGACACATTTGGTGCGGGAAAAGGTGGATGTATTGAATAGGCGCTGGATACAGAGGGCGTATCATCCTACTTTCTCTACGTACTCTAGGGGTGTGTCAGTGCTAGTACCTGTGGGGGTGCAGTATGAAGAGGTAATGGTGCTGGAGGATGTTGATGGTCAGTATGTGGTGGTAAAGTGTAAAATAAATGGAGTGTTGATGCATGTACATTCCGCCCCCATACTCAAGCAAGAAAATTAGAGAGGTGCTGGAGAGGGTGGAGCGATGGGGTCCGTTACCGTTTCTAATTATAGGGGATCTTAATAATATATGTGATGACTTTTGGGATAAAAATAAAAACTCTCAGAATAGGACAGTGGGACACATTACTACGTTTGGGACTTATGTTCGGGAAGTAGGTATGATTGATCTATGGAGAGTTAGACATGTTGGGGAAAGGGGGTATTCATGCTACTCACCGGCTCACGCTACTTTGTCCAGGATTGATCTGGCGCTGGGTAATCGTTTGTTGGATACGTTAGTAGGGGGCGTGAGATATTTACCTAGGGCTCTTTCAGACCATAGTCCAGTTGAAGTGGAGTTTCGACTACTGGGGACACGGACCGGGAGCAGGAGAGAGCGGAAAATTCACCCTAATTGGCTGCACAGTGTAGATTTGGAAAAGATAAGACAGGAGTTGGCGGAATTTTTTGAGATAAATGAGGGAAGTGCGGAAGTTCTTACTGTGTGGGAAGCCATGAAGGCGTACTTAAGAAGGCTGCTGTTTAGGGATATTAGCAGATGTAAGCGGAAATCGAGAGAGGCAGAGAGGTTAGCGATTGATGGGTTGAGAATAGCTGAAGACGAGATGGTGATACTGGGTACTCCGGAGGCTGGGAGGAGGTTGAGGGCTGCTCAGAGTCAAATGGATGAAGTCTTACTGGGTAAAGCTGAAAGGAAGAGGGAATTTATGAACCTGGCCTATTATCAGGAGGGTGAATCTGTGGGTCATATGTTATCGTTGGTGGCTTCTGCCCAGAGAAATACTACTTTTGTTCATTCTCTGATGCCCGGGATTGGTGTGAGTGTTTCCGAGACTCCAGAGATTTTAGAGGTCTTTGCAGATTTTTATGCGGACCTATACTCCTCCCGGGTGGACGGATCAGTGGGGAACACGGTGACGTTTCTTGAGGGACTGGAGCTCCCGAGGCTGAGTGACACAGATAGAGAGGACTTGGAGGCTCCCATCACGGAGGAGGAGCTGGGTCGGGCATTGCAATCTATGGCTAATGGAAAGGCGCCTGGTGTAGATGGATTTTTTTCTGCCGAAATTTATAAAAATATGGGGGAAGTGCTGATTCCTAGATTAAAGACGGTCTTGGAAGAGGCTAGGAATAGAGGGAGTCTGCCGGCATCCATGCGAGAGGCTGTAATAGTAGTGATTCCTAAGGAGGGGAAAGACCTGACACAGCCGGATTCATACCGGTCAATCTCCTTGCTCACTATAGATGTCAAACTCCTGGCTAAGGTGTTGGCGATGAGGTTGACGAGCGTCATCTCCGGCCTGGTGCACCCAGACCAATCTGGCTTTATGCCTGATAGGTCCACTGCGATCAACTTACGGAGGTTATTTATGAATCTGCAACTCAGATCCGACAACTGTGGCCAGAGAGTTATTGCATCCTTAGACGCTCATAAGGCGTTCGATAGTGTGGAGTGGGGATATCTCTGGCAGGTGTTGCGGAGTATGGGGTTTGGCCTGCAGTTCATATCTTGGATTCGGCTGATGTACTCGATGCCAATGGCCAGGGTTAGGGTGAACGGGGAGTTATCACGGACCATACACTTAGCTAGAGGGACGAGGCAGGGATGTCCGCTCTCTCCTCTTTTGTTTGCTCTGGCTGTGGAACCACTGGCTGCTAAGCTTAGACGGTCTGATGAGATGTCTGGATTTAAATATGGGATGACTGAAGAAAGGGTGGCATTGTATGCGGATGACATTTTGCTATTCCTGGCTGACCCGGTTACTTCCTTGGATGGAGCCATTGAGATTATCGAGCGATTTGGTTCAGTGTCGGGACTAACGATAAACTGGAGTAAGTCTATCTTGTTTAAAGTGGATGACGCTGGGGAGGAGGGGAGTGAGCCGTTGGAGGATGGGCGACTGAAGGTGGTGAGCCAATTTAAATATCTTGAGATATGGGTGTGTCACAGGGTCTACTGTGCTGTAGTACCTCTTTCAGCACCCCCCGTATTTCAGGAGGTCCACTCTGCTTTTGCTGGATTCTGAATGAAGGACGCTGGCTGGAATTCCTTGATTACGTGAGAGCATATAAAAGCTGACTGCTACTCCACGTATTTCCAGTCTAAAAGAACACACTTTATTCACAGCACACAGAATATATAACACAGATACACAAGGCAGGCCAATAGAAAAAGCAGGCCAGACATACATTACAATAGCCGCAGGGGGCCGGAGCCTGCTGATATTTACTGTGAGAATTACAAAGGTGGGGGAGGTCAGAAGGAGAATATCTTGTCTCCTCTGACCAGGGGCGCAGCCTGTGGACTGATGGATTTCACATGGAACCTATTATACATAATATATACTGCATAACATATTCTTGGTGCTGGGGGTTCTGTAACACGGCTCCCCTTTTCAGCGACGCGATCGGCATACACAGTCTGATCCTTAACGGATCGGTTTGGGGATGACCGAAGTTTATAGGGTTGGCACAAGTTCCGTTTGTCGACTTAGTCCATCGGCATTACCGTTTTGTTTGCCGGGTCTGTAGTGGATGGTGAAGTCCAGAGGTTGTAGGGCTAAACTACACCGCAGTGATCTGGCGTTGTCTCCGGAGACCCGATAAAGCCAGACTAGGGGATTATGGTCCGTTAGGAGGGAAAACTGTCGTCCATACAAATATGGTTGTAACTTTTTGAGTGCCCATACTATTGCCAGGCACTCCTTCTCGATGACCGCATAGCTCACTTCACGGGGCAGTAGTTTCTGACTCAGGTAAGCTAACGGGTGTTCTTGGCCGTCCGGCCCGACTTGGCTTAGTACTGCCCCCAATCCAAACATAGAAGCGTCTGTGTGAACAAGGAAACGTTTAGTTGGATCGGGTGCGGCCAATACAGGGGTATTGGTGAGGGCGTCCTTTAGCTGGCGGAATGCTTCCTCACACTCTGGGGTCCAGGTTACCGGGCGGGGTTGGTTCTTACGGGTCAGATCAGTGAGGGGCTTGGCCACGCTGCTGTAATTGGGAGCGAATTTCTTATAATACCCCGCTGTCCCTAGAAACGCCATGACCTGGGTTTTAGTGCGTGGGGTGGGCCATTTGGCTATGGCCTCAATCTTGGCTGGTTCTGGTCTCTGTTTCCCACTTCCCACCCAAGCCCTAAATACTGAACTTCTGCTTTGCCCACGTGACACTTGTTTGGGTTCAGGGTGATTCTGGCCTTGTGGATCCTGTCTAATACTGTCTCTAGGTGATTTAGATGCTCTTCCCATGTCGCGCTGTAGATGGCGATATCATCCAGGTAGGCACACGCATAGTCGTGGAGACCATCCAGAAGCCGGTCAGCCAGCCTCTGGAAGGTCGCCGGGGCAGTCTTCATCCCGAATGGCATAACTCGAAACTGGAATAAGCCAAACGGTGTGACAAATGCCGACTTGGGAATAGCATCAGGACTAAGGGGAATCTGCCAGTAGCCTTTGCATAGATCGATGGTGGTCAAATACTTTGCCCCTGCCAGCCGGTCTAACAAGTCATCCACACGCGGCATGGGATACGCATCCGTCACTGTTTTCTCATTGAGCTTACGATAGTCTACACAAAACCGTGTAGTCCCATCATTCTTGGGCACTAACACTACGGGGGATGCCCAGGGACTATCTGACTCTTCAATGACCCCTAAACGCAACATCTCTTGTATCTCTTGTCGCATCCCTTCTCGTACAGACTCAGGGACGCGGAAGGGGGGTTGTCGCAGGGGGGTCTGATCCTGGGTCTCAACCTTGTGTTGTGCAAGGTGAGTGTACCCGGGTTTCCCCGAAAACATCCTCTGTCGCTGCCTCAACAACTCCTCCGCCTGCTGTCTTTCCTGGGGACCTAAGTCTTCACCGCAGTGCACCTGGTCCCATGTTTTAGACTGAGTCCTCTCCCCTAAGACATCAGGCAAGGGAAGTCCGGCTAAATCCTCTGCTTCAGGTGCACAGATGGCCACTACCTCTTTAGGGCGCTCCCGATAGGGCTTCAGCATATTCACGTGGAACATGCGGATAACCCTGGGGTCGTCACAATCAGCGACATTATAGGTGGTGTCGGCTATTTTCCCCACTACCTGGTAGGGCCGCTGCCATGCACCTTGGAACTTGTTCTGCCTAGTGGGCTCTAACACCAGGACCTTCTGCCCTATTTCCAAGGTGCGCTCTCTGGCCCTCCGATCGTACCATACGCGCTGGCGCCGCTGGGCCACCTGCATGTTCCCACGTACAGCCTGGGTCAGCTCCTGTAGGCGGTCCCGGAATTCCAGCACATAGGGTACAATAGGTACCCCTTCTATGATGCCCTCCCCTTCCCAGTGTTCTAGCACTAAGTCTTGGGGTCCCCTTACCTGTCTCCCGTATACCAGTTCGAATGGGGAGAACCCCGTGGATTCTTGGGGCACCTCTCGATAGGCAAACAGGAGGTGAGGCAAGAATTTCTCCCAGTCCCTGTAGGTCTTGGTAAAAGTCCCAATGAGTTGTTTTAACGTCCCGTTAAAGCGTTCACACAACCCATTGGTTTGCGGGTGGTAGGGGCGCTTCTAATGGACTTTACGCCGCACAGCTTCCACAGTTGGTTGGTCACCTCTGCTGTTAACTGGGTACCCTGGTCTGAGATAATCTCCCGGGGAAATCCAACCCGTGAGAAAACCTGGAGCAGGGCAGCCGCCACCGTCTCTGCCAGTATGTTAGGTAACGCAACCGCCTCTGGATACCGTGCGGCATAATCTACCACTGTCAATATATACCTTTTCCCTGACGGACTGGGTTTGGCTAACAGCCCTATCAGATCGACCGCTACTCGGATAAATGGTTCCTCCACAATGGGGAGGGGGCGTAATTTGGCCGTGCATCGGCAGTATTGACGAACATCATAGGTTACCCCCGGCCAAAAGAAGTTTTGTGTCAGACGATGCCTGGTGCGACTGACGCCGAAGTGCCCGGCCAAGGGTTTGTCATGAGAGATTCACAGTAACTCCTGCCTATACTTCTTGGGAACTACCAGCTGTCGTTTTATAGTGGGGCTCGTCCCTGTGTGGTGCTGCTCTGTAATCCGGTAGAGGAGTCCCTGCTTCCATATAAACTGTTCCCCTTCCAGTACCCCTCTCCCCTCCTGTGCCTTCCCACGATATCCCTCCAATGAAGGATCCTCAAGTAACTCCCTCTTAAATTCATCTGGGGTGGCCCAAGAAATGTGTCTGGCTATGTGAATACGTGTAGGGCTGGGATGTCTTACCTGGGCCTCCTCTGAGTGTGATTCCGCCTCCGCAGCTCGAGCTTGTCTCCGGGTGGTCACAGGATATCTCAGCCAGAGGGGAAACTGAGAAGGCAGACAACATGGGCCCCAAGTCATTTCCCAGCAAAACGTCTGCAGGCAAATCCTCCATCAAGCCGACCTCAACAAGGCCATCCCCAACTCCCCAGTTCAGGTGAATCCTGGCAGTGGGCAGTCAATGTATGGCTCCCCCTGCTACACGGACTGCCACTGTCCGGTCCGTCTTCTCTTGGTCCCGGACGAGATGAGGCTTCACAAGGGTCAAAGTTGCTCTGGAATCTCTTAGTCCCTGCATGCATTTCCCATTAACCCACACGACCTGTCGATGCTGTTGTCGATTATCTGCTCGGGCTGCCTGCACGGGGTCTACTTCATGCAGCACTTCCTCCATGTCTTCCACCCCTTGGTTAGTCGTAGCCCACAATGCCAGGTCAGCTTCGCCTTGGTAGCAGTGTACAGCGGCCCGGCGGAAGGTAGCTGTTCCCGCCTTTGGCCACTGGGTATGCTGAGTCCGGTTGGGACATTGTCTTTGCAGGTGGCCCAGCTGACGGCAGGTGTGGCATCGCGCCCCAGGGGAACTGTGGTAGGCGGGGTTTCTAGCTGGTCCCCCTACAATCTTTGGTGGTTTGGGACCCTCCAGGTCCATGGGCGGACCCCTAGTGACCATCTTTGATCCGGACAACTGAGGCCTCCTGGCGTCATGATGTTCATCGGCCAGACGAGTGGCTTCCTCAAGAGTCATTGGCCGCCTGTCCCAAAGCCATTCCTGTGTCTCGGGGTTTAGTCCATTAAAGAATCGTTCTAACAAGAAGAGCTGGAGGAAGTCCTCCTTAGTGGTTGCTTGGCTCCCTTGTACCCACTGTAGCAGTGACCACCGTAATTTACAGGCCCATTCAGCGTGGGTATCGGTTACTCGTTTTATAAGTCCGCGGAACTTTTGGCAGTATGCCTTTGGTGTCAGCGCATACCGGGCCAAGATCACTTATTTGATCCGCTCATAGTCCATACAGTCCTCATCAGGCACCATGCGATAGGCGTCCGCTGCCCGGCCTGTCAGCTTGCTGGCCAGAATCTGAACCCGTTCCTCCGGCTTCACTTGATGAAGGGCACACTGCCGCTCAAAGTCCTGCAGAAAGCCATCAATGTCTTCGTCTGCCTCCCCCAACTGTCGGAAGGCATTATACTGGATCTTTTTGTGGCTTACTGTTGAAGGTACCTGGGCGGAGGTCAGAGCTCCCCTTGCTCGCTGACTCTCCTCTCTCCGCTCTGCCATCTCCATCTTGGCCAGCTCCACTTTGGTTCACTCTGCCATCTCCATCTTGGCTAGCTCTATCCTGGTCCGCTCGGCCATATCTTCCTTCAGATCAGTATGCACATCAGCCATCACCTCTCGTATGATCTCTACTGCAGGGTTTGGGCCATAGAACGCCAGTCTGTTCTTTACCTCCCTCTGGAATTCAGTCTCCTTCACGTTCACATTGGGGGGCGCTGCACTGTCGTGTTCCATGATGGCTGCTATCAAATCCACTTTTGTTTTGTTGCTGGCGATTAACCCTCGGGCTTCCACCAGATCTTTTAATGTAGTCCTCTTTAACTTCTGGTAGTTGTCTTCCATTCATTCCTTTCCTCCTGTAGAAGGGGGATCACATCCCGCTGTCTGCCACCAGTGTAACGGGGTCTACTGTGCTGTAGTACCTCTTTCAGCACCCCCCGTATTTCAGGAGGTCCACTCTGCTTTTGCTGGATTCTGAATGAAGGACGCTGGCTGGAATTCCTTGATTACGTGAGAGCATATAAAAGCTGACTGCTACTCCACGTATTTCCAGTCTAAAAGAACAAACTTTATTCACAGCACACAGAATATATAACACAGATACACTGGGCAGGCCAATAGAAAAAGCAGGCCAGACATATATTACAATAGCCGCAGGGGGCCGGAGCCTGCTGATATTTACTGTGGGAATCACAAAGGTGGGGGAGGTCAGAAGGAGAATATCTTGTCCCCTCTGACCAGGGGCGCAGCCTGTGGACTGATGCATTTCACATGGAACCTATTATACATAATATATGCTGCATAACATATTCTTGGTGCTGGGGGTTCTGTAACAGGGAGTCAATGCCTGTTATGGATTACATACATAGGAATCTGACCCCGGTCTTGGGTGTTCTTAAAGCAAAAGTAGATGCATGGCTGAAGCTGTATTTATCTGTTGTAGGCAGGGTAAATCTTATTAAAATTATTTTGATGCCAAAATACTATACATTCTTCATAATGCGCCAGTTTCGATACCGCGCGGGAAGTTTAGGCAGATTAACTCTCTGTTTAGAAATTTGATATGGGGGAGACAACATCCACGTATCAAACTGGAGACACTTCAGCGTCCCAAGGAAGATGGAGGTTTGGCACTGCCTAATCCAGAAATATATTTTCTTGCAGCCCAAAGTCAACATCTAAAGGGCTGGGCGCATGAAGGGTCATCTGGGGCGGTACAGAATTTAATGGAAATGGTGACAAAACGAAAGCCGGTAGTACAATGTCTGGAGGATGGATCCCTGAGGGCACTGGGGAAATTATACCCGACTATGTTGTTGATATGCAAGTTGTGGGGGAGGTTGAAATATATAAGGGGAATTACGGGCTTGACTAGATTCTCCCCGCTATGACATAACAATAATTTACAGGAGTTTGAGGCGTTGGGGGTACTAACAGAATGGCAGGTTAAAGGGATTCAGTATATGTATCAGATATTTGAACAGGATGAGTTGAAATCCTTTTCCCAATTGCAGGCGGAGTTTGGTCTCGGGCCTGCAGGGGAGTACCAGTATTTGCGGATGAGGCATGCTTTTGGAGCTCAGAGTAGAGTCAGAGGTATTAGAGATCATAGGGATATAGTGCTAGAATATGTGTGTAATGAAGGGACTACTGGAGGGGTTATTTCTACTCTGTATAGAGACCTGCTGCATACTTTCCTCTTAGGGTACCCAGTAATGGCAAGAGCTAAGTGGGAGAGGGATCTGGGCCCAATAGAGAACGAGACTTGGGAGTCGGTGCTAGAGTGGGTCCCACGTCTGTCGCTGAGCGAACCGTATAGGTTGTCACAGCTTTATGTGATACATAGGGTTTATAGCTCTCCGAAAGAGTTATATAAGGCAGGTTTGCGGAATGACACCGAGTGCCCGAGGTGTAGGTCTACAGATGTGGATATTTTTCATATGATGTGGACGTGTCCGACATTGGCTGCTTTTTGGTTGGCAATCTTGAGTTGTATGGAGGGTGCGTATGGCTGCACGGTGCCAAGGGATCCTATGGTGTGCTTGTTGGGGTGTGTGGATGAGATTGGAGTGGATAACAACCGGAAGATAGCAATTGCCTGATTGCTGTACATGGCCAGGAAAGTAATAGCACGAAATTGGATCAGGGAAGAACTGCCTTCAAGAAAAGAATTCCTTCAGTATGTGAAGCAAGGTCTAGTACTGGAAAAGGGGTTTTATAAGAAAAAAGGGAAAACTGAAACGTTTGATGAATTGTGGTCTCCATGGATTGCTATGGGATAGGGGAATTATAGACATTGAGTGAATTGAAGTCTCAAATTGATGAAAATGTGACATGTGGTTTACAGTCTTAACTGAGGGAATAGTCACTCTATAGTTTTTATGATAGAGGTGTTACGCATGATGAGCTGTCTTGTTGGGAGGGGGCAGGGGAAGTTGGGACTGAGGGGGGTTGTTTAAAGGGGAACATTTTGTATTGGAAACAATAAAAAAAAAAGGAATGTAACTTGACAATTACAATGTTATTCTTAATAAAAATTTATTTGGAAAAGGAGTATACTCGCTCATCACTAATCTTCACCACAAAAAAAAAAGTACTGGTTGTTCATCCATCTAGACCCACACTGCAAGGAGAACTTTGTATCTCTTCTTCCTGAGGTGGAGAAGTCTTCTAAAATTGTGCTATACCAGGAGGCAGTGTGGAAAACATGTTATTAAAAATTCCCATCAGACAACGCTAGTGGCAGGGGAACATCTTCCTTGCCCAAACAAGGTAGAAAGGCCAGGGAAACACAGCAGGGGTACACTGTCAAAGGCGTGGGCCAATGTCATGACACCAGCCCAGAGACCAGGGCCTGATGATCAGGTATTTTTGATAAAGAGGGAAAAGTTTTTAAAAGATGGTTAAGCAACACTTGGCCGACCAAACCAGCATACTCAAATTTCTTAAGAAATTTTTTTTATCTAAATCATTCTTTCGGAACGTGATAGATACTACTACATAGGCCCCGCCGTGGCCATTTTGCAAGCGAAAATTGTATTTTACTCCATCGAGATATGTGCAGT
The DNA here is from genome assembly GCF_032444005.1 of Ranitomeya imitator. Taxonomy (NCBI): domain Eukaryota; kingdom Metazoa; phylum Chordata; class Amphibia; order Anura; family Dendrobatidae; genus Ranitomeya; species Ranitomeya imitator. Next base: position 74,131,894 of record NC_091289.1, read on the forward strand.
AGAAACCCTTGGTAATCTTTATAATTGCTAATCTTTATAATAATCTATTTTTATATAGCGCCAACATATTCCACAGCGCTTTACAGTTCGCACACATTATCATCGCTGTCACCGATGGGGCTCACTATCTAAATTCCCTATCAGTAGGTCTTTGGAATGTTAGTGGAAACCGGAGTGCCCAGAGGAAACCCACGCAAACAAGGGGAGAACATACAAACTCCTTGCAGATGTTGTCCTTGGAGGGATTAGAACCCAGGAGTCCAGCGCTGCAAGGCTGCAGTGCTAACCACTAAGCAACCAAGCTGCTACTGCGCAGGCGCCATTTTAAAAAGTGTGGTGAAATATTTGTATATATATATATATATATATATATATATATCTATATGTGTGTAGGGACATATGTCTAGGGTTATATGTGCGACTAGTGATAATGGAACATCTGCCCTGAAAGCAAGTCGCACCTAGGTGTTAATAGGTACATCCTTGGAACTAGTAGAAATTCTGTCTCCAGATCTCACCAGAAGGTCTGGCTAAGGCAAAGAACAAAGGAACACTTGACACCTCTGAGGTCTTGGAGGGGAGATGCTAAATTGTGGCCTGAGGTAATCTATCCCTGAGAACCTCTCCACAAGAGAAAATAATATATTCATTGGGGGCGTGGCCGTGGCCCTATCAAACAGGCAGCAGTTATGATATTGGCCTGAGGGGCCGGTCTAGAAACCTGACCTCAGACCAAAGTTATAAATTTAGGCTGCAGACAGAGAATTGTGTTCACAGATAATTTCTGTAAGTTTTCTCCTGTTTATTTTGACATTGTTTGCATAAGTTGTATGTCTTTTTATTACCATATTTTTATACCTTTTTCTTATTGTAAGCATTGAATTTTTGCTATTAAAGGATAAAACTTTAACAAGTTGAACCTTGAATGTTCTAAAGGAATCCATAGCCAAAAGGTGTGTGAGCCTTATGAGTGATAGACATATTTTTATTAGTATTATTAGTTCCAGGACTCATCGCCTGTGTATTCGATGAGTGGTGGCAGCGCGGATGAGCGGGTGTGTGGCCTGGGTCGGTGTGTGATTTATGCTCCCATTACAGCATAGGACAGACGTTGAATGCTGGGACTGAGAGTGGGGAGATAGATTAACCCTTGCAGGCTCAACCCCAAGTCATGTGTGACAGCAGGCATGTGACGAATAAGTGACACCACGGAGTAGGGATCCGTGACAAAAAGAAATATTGGTGCCAACTTGATGGAGCAAAAAACATTTTTTGCCTAGTAAAATGCCTGCGCAGTAGCATTATCGCTTTCCGAATGATGCAGTTGCGCAGGCACAGTTGCTGACGCCATTTGGATAATTTTTTCCCCCTAGAAAAATTTATGGCAATCAAATGAAAATATAGATATTATAGATCACAATGATACAACGCAGGTGCCGCCGCCAACATGCTGAACATATTTTTTTTTTTATTTCTCCACACCGTAAGATATGCAGTATGTAAAATAAAGGCCAAGTCAGTGAGGGATCAGTGACTTGTCAGAAGCCATACTGATGAATACCTAAGCATAGCACCACATGAAGACCCCCCACAGGCCGCCCCGGAGCATGAGCAAATCATTAACTCAAAACTGAAAATAAAGATCAAACAACCACAAGACAGATTTCATCATCCCAACCAAGGTATCATTTCAATCAGTATAACGGCATCAACCTGACACTGTCTGTAGGTTACTCAGCACAATTCTGCTGACAGGTTCCCTTTAAACATTTTCACTGCCCCCCAGACCTCTTTGTGGGGTCTGCCTAAAAAAAAAAAAAAGCTCAGGTTTCCTATTGACTCATTACTCAAAACAAGCATGCAAAAATTAGGAATTGCTCAGTTCAAGTAAGGCCTCTTTCCAGGACGTCCCTCCTGACAGCACCACCATGAGGTTGTCCTTCCTATCCTTGATAGGGACAGGAAACACAGAAGAGGTCAAATAGCCCCTCCCCACCTCCACCCCTCAGTGTTTTTCCTGTCCCTATCAGGGACAGACGCAGAGGAGCGTTGGTGCGGCTTACCGTGCCGAAGATTCCAATAGCCGGTTAAGCAGGGCTCCCGGAGTGGCTTCATCCCTCTCCTGAGGGCTCTGAACAGCAGAGGCTTGTTAATGCAGGCTGACTCCACAGGATCGTGCTGATACCAAGGGAGGTCCCTCAGCGCGAGTTGAACTTTGTGCTCCTGTCTTCGGCGCACCCCTCTCCAGAGGGCTCTGCACCTCCAGCTGTACCTGGTCCATGCCGGCGGTGATCGGATCTAAGCGTGCCATTGAGTGCACCGCGTCTTGGTGCGGGTCATGTCTCCGTGTGCGCCGCATCATCGGGGCGGCGCATCATCGGGGGCGCCACGTCATCGGGGCGTGCCGCATCATCGAGTGGGCCGCAGCACTGAGCGGCCACTCTGACTTCCAGTGACGTTCCCGGGCAGCCCGGACCTCGTGGTTATCAACGGGGACGCCGAAAGAAACACAGCCTCTGGCTGTGGTATGCAGCCCGGGGGATGGGATTCCCACCCATGGATTAGTGGGCGTTCCAGGAACCCCACAGTCATCAGAAAAGATCACCTGCTGCTGAGCTCGGAAGGAGGACGAGTCCGATGATTTGAAGACAGGAAAGATAACCTATTTAACCTCAAACATCTGACAGCACACTGGTCCTAGAGAGATGGAAGGTGCAAATCATCCAGACATCCAGTCCTCAGAGCTCGCCCCTGAACATGTAAGTTATACATAACGGGATTTCCTCACATTACCAGTCACACACAAGCTATAGGGCAGTTTCCGTATCTATATTTCAGGATAAAGAGGCACCCAAACATCCAGCGACAACGCAAGTTGAATAAAAGCCCTCTATGCAATAATATACTTCCAGAAGGGCATTCGAAGAAAGTGTGTGATGGCTGTATGGCAGGACTGCTTAAAGAGGAACAGACCTCCTTTCTGGATAGTGTCAAAACTATGATCAGAGAGGAAGTACAGTCCACAGTATCGGCACTAATGCCAGTTGAATCCCCCCACCCTAAGAAACCTAGGTGGGAACAGGATCTTAGTTCAGAAGAGGGTGAGCTTTCAGCTTACTCCATATCGGACTCCATGGAGGGCGAATGCTCTTTAAATATCCTCCCAGAAGAGATCTCTATTCTTTTCTGAGCACACGGACACACTACCGCAGGCCTTTAGAAATACCATGAAGGTAGATGAAGCCACAGAACCCCTTACGGTCCAAGACGAGATGTTTGGCGGGCTGAGAGCTCGCAGGAACAGAGTGTTTCCCGTGAATCACTATATACAAGATCTTGGAAGAATGGGGCGATGTAGGAAAGAAACTAGTAGTCCCAAGAGATTTTAGACACAGTCTACCTTTTGATCCAGATGAGACCAAAGTTTGGGAATCTGTACCTAAAGTGGATATACCTGTAGCCAAGGTCTCAAAAAAGACCGCTATTCCATTTGAGGATTCCTCAGGTCTCAAAGATGCTATGGACAAAAGATCTGAAAATCTCCTCAAAAAGGCCTGGGAAGCTTCAGCCACCATCATGAAGACAAATATTGCGGCCACCTCAGTTGCCATGTCAATGTCACTGTGGGTAGAAAAATTAGAAACCCAGATTAATAATAAGACTCCCAGAGATGAAATCTTGAAGTCTTTACCACTCCTGAAGATGGCGACAGACTTCATGGCCGATGCTTCGGCAGAATCAGTTCGGTTCGCTGCAAGAAACAACGCTTTATCTAACGCAGCAAGAAGAGCTCTATGGCTCAGATCATGGTCGGGTGATACGCAGTCAAAAAAACAAACTATGTTCAATACCCCTTTGTCACGTATCCCTTCTCCGTGGAGTCACTTATTTGTCAGGTGCCTGCTCTCACACGTGACTTCAGGTTGTGCCTGCAAGAGTTAATCTATCTCCCTACTCTCAGTCCAGCATTCAACCTCTGTCCTATGCTGTAATGGGAGCATAAATCACACACCGCCCCAGGTCACACACTCGCTCATACACGCTGCCACCACTCATTAAATATACGGTCGATGAATCCCGGAACTAACAATACTAATAAAAATATGTCTATCACTCATAAGGCTCACACACCTTAGGCTATGGATTCTTTTAGAACATTCAAGGTTCAACTTGTTAAAGTTTTAGACGTTAATAACAAAAGGGGCAGTGCTTACAATAAGAAAAAGGTATAAAAATATGATAATAAAAAGACATACAACTTATGCAAAACAGTATCAAAATAAACAGGAGAAAACTTACAGAAATTATCTAACTGGTAGTTGCTTTCTGCTCCCTGAGGGTAGGAAGAATGTAGATTGGATCACACCAGCTTCTCAGGCTGCCCCCATCATGTGAACACAATTCTCTGTCTGAAGCCTAAATTTATAACTTTGGAGTGAGGTCAGGTTTCTAGACCGGCCCCCCCAGGTTAATATCATAATTGCGGTCTGTTTGATTGGGCATGGCCGCTCTACTAATGAATATATATTTTCCTCAGGAGACACTTGTGAGATGGTTCCCAGGAATAGCTAACCCTCAGGCCACAATTAGCATCTCCCCTCCAAGCACTAGGGGGTGTCAAGTGTTAGCTTTCTTCTTGGCCTTAGCTAGACCTCCTGGTGAGATATGGAGATAAAATTTCTATTAGTCCCAAGGAAGTACCTATTAACACCTAGGTGCGACTTGCCTTCAGGACAGATGTTACATTATCACTAGTCACACATATAGCCCTAGACATATGTCACTACACACATATAGATATATATACACATATTCCACCACACCTCACTCCTTATTAACGTGCATGTGGGTTGACTTACAGGTCAGCTCCCGAGCATGTATCTGGTTTTGCCCCATCTTGGCGAGAAAGGCCATCAGCATTGCCATAATCAACTCCCTTCTTGTGCTGAAATGTGAAATCATATTGCTGAAGTATCAAACTCCATCTAAGCAATTTCCCATTGTCCCCAACTACTCGGTTGAGCCAACTCAATGGGGTATGATCTGTGATCACGGTGAAGTTGCACCCATAGAGGTATGGTTGCAGCTTCTGCAGAGCCCATACAATTGCCAAACATTTTTTTTAACTGGTGGCATAAGCCACTTCTCTGGGCAGGAGTTTCCTGCTTAGGTACAGAATTGGGTATTCCTCTCCTTGTTGGTTCACCTGGCTAAGAACCGCACCTAGCCCATAGGTGCTGGCATCTGTCTGCACTACAAACTGGCGAGTGAAATAGGGATTTTTGTGTACTCACCGTAAAATCCTTTTCTCCGAGCCATTCATTGGGGGACACAGACCGTGGGGTGTATGCTGCTGCCAATAGGAGGCTGACGCTAAGTGATACAAAAAAAGTTAGCTCCTCCCCTGCAGTATACACCCTCCTGCTGGCTCTCAGCTAACCAGTTCGGTGCAAAAGCAGTGGGAGATCAATAACAATATATGAGCGTATAGCATGTCATATTATAAAAAACAAGCATAAGCTAATAACAGGGTGGGAGCTGTGTCCCCCAATGAATGGCTCGGAGAAAAGGATTTTACGGTGAGTACACAAAAATCCCTATTTCTCCTTCGCCTCATTGGGGGACACAGACCGTGGGACGTCCCAAAGCAGTCCCTGGGTGGGGACAACAATAGATCAGGCCCTGTGTAACCGCTACTTACAAGTGCGCCACCGCGGCCTGCAGAGTCCGCCTGCCCAGACTCACATCTGTGGAAGTGTGGGAATTATAGTGCTTCAAGAATGCATGCGGACTGGACGAATCCGCAAGCTTGCAGGCATGCCTTGCCGACGCCTGGTGCCTAGAACCCTTGATAGACAGGGAGATAGGCTGACATCTAGCACGGAAGGACTCCTGGATGGTGAAAAGAATTCACCATGTTATCATGGTCGATGAAACGGCTAAACCCTTCCTGAAAATGTCAGGAAGCCTTCCTCTACCGTCAGGAAGTCCAAATAAAACGTCCAACCTTCAGAAGGATGCCGTCCTCAAGACGTACCTACTCAGAGCACTCACTTCATCCAGAATATGGGGGATCTTATTCCATTTTGTGGACTGGAGCCAAAAGAGATGAGGGAAGAACTATGCCCTCATAACAGTGGTAATACAGTACCACCTTGGTAACAAGGGATGGAGATGGCCTGAGGACAACCTTGCCTCGAAGGTAATAAGGGAAAAAGTCTGAAAGAGCAGAGAAGCTAGCTCCGAAGACTCGTCAGAGTGAGAATATCGCAGAGGAGAACGGGACGACTTTCCCTGATAGTAAAGTCTGCCCGGATGAAAAAGGAACCTACTGTAAGGCTCCTAGGAATAATAAGGTCCCAATGATCTAACAGTATGTGATAGGGAAGAACTACGTGTGAAAACTCCATGTGAGAAAGTCCCTACTTGCAGTTGTGCTGCGATAAGGCGAGAAGATGCTAGCTCCGCAAACTAAAAACGGACGTGGTCAGTGCGGATCTCTGAGGATCACTGGGGCCCCTTTCTGCTTCCGAAAGGCTTTCGGAAGCAGTGGAATGGGAGTTATGGAAACTGGTACCACGGCAGAACCAGAGCATGGAGAGCGATGGCTCTTGGATCTCGAGGCCGAACCACGAACTCGAGTACATTGGCCTTCAGTCTGGATGTCATCCCACCTACAACTGGAGAGCTCCAGTAAGGACAGATCTGATGGAAGACTTCGGGGTGAAGTTCCCACTGACTTGAGGCGGAACCCTGACGGCTGAATTTGTTTGCCATTCAGAGTTCTACTTCTGGGATATATACTGCCGAGAACACCGAATAATTGACTTCGGCCCATCAGAGAAAGTGAGGTACCTCGGTCATGGCGCCTGACCGTGGGTACCTGCTAGATGACTGACGTAAGGCACCGCCGTGGCATTATCCAATTGAATTCGGATAGGGTGACCCACCAGAAGGCAGTGAACCTGCTGTAAGACTACCGTTCGGATCTCCAGAACAATGATGGGGAGTAGAAGACTGGCATTGGTAGTTACTAATAACCATTGAACCGGGAGAAAGGCCCTGGATGAAGAAGGAGCTCAGAGACTATTGTCTGAAAGTCTGTTTGACTTGCTGAAAACGAGCGGAGCGAAGGAAACCGCTTCCATTGTCGTCACCATTTTTCCTCAGAACTCTCTTAGCAAATCGAATGAAATGAGGGGGTGAGTAATCAAGTCCTCAGAACTCTCCTTGCGCGAGCTCCCTGTTGAAGGGCCATGACCTTGTCTCGAGGAAGAATTACCATCCTTCTAGAAGTGTGCAGGATCATCCTCAAAAAGGATATCTGCTGGGCTGGAAATGAGGAGAACTTGTCTAAGGGTACCGTCACACAGTGCCATTTTGATCGCTACGACGGTACGATTCGTGACGTTCCAGCGATATCCGTACGATATCGCTGTGTCTGACACGCAGCAGCGATCAGGGACCCTGCTGAGAATCGTACGTCGTAGCAGATCGTTTCGAACATTCTTTCGTCGCTGGATCTCCCGCTGTCATCGCTGGATCGGTGTGTGTGACACCGATCCAGCGATGCGTTCGCTTGTAACCAGGGTAAACATCGGGTTACTAAGCGCAGGGCCGCGCTTAGTAACCCGATGTTTACCCTGGTTACCATCCTAAAAGTAAAAAAAACAAACGCTTCATACTTACCTTCGGCTGTCTGTCCCTCGGCGCTGTGCTTTCCTGCACTCACTGTGAGCACAGCGGCCGGAAAGCAGAGCGGTGACGTCACCGCTCTGCTTTCCGGCCGCTGTGCTCACAGCCAGAGCAGAGAAGCAGAGCGCCGGGGACAGACAGCCGAAGGTAAGTATGAAGCGTTTGTTTTTTTTACTTTTAGGATGGTAACCAGGGTAAACATCGGGTTACTAAGCGCGGCCCTGCGCTTAGTAACCCGATGTTTACCCTGGTTACCGGCATCGTTGGTCGCTGGAGAGCTGTCTGTGTGACAGCTCTCCAGCGACCACACAACGACTTACCAACGATCACGGCCAGGTCGTATCGCTGGTCGTGATCGTTGGTAAATCGTATAGTGTGACGGTACCCTAAGTGTAGCTGCCAGCCCAGGAGAGAAGGTATCGCAAGAGATATAGACGACTCAGCGTAGTCCTGGAAGGGCGGCTAGACAGACCAAACCGGGCAAGACGAGCACGCCTCTAGAGTGCAAGAGAAACATGACATCCGCCATGACCCGAGCGAACACTCTGGGTGCGGAAGCAAGGCCGAAGGACAAGGTTGTGACTTGAAAATGCTGTTGACGAATGGAAAGGCGAAGGAATTTTTGCAGAGGGCAAGCAACCCGAATGTCGATGGATGCCGGAAACTGCACCTTTCTCTGCTGAAGTAATGGCTGAGCGGAGGAACTCCATCCAAAGGAGGACCATGTCAAAGGTTGTTAGAAGTTTGAGGTCCAGGGTCGATCTTACTTTTCGTTCCCCTGTTTGGAACCAAGATCCCTTAGATCTAGACTGTGCTGGACAATCCTTATACAATCCTTTGTCAGTCTCCCGCTCAAAGGATTTGATTGGCCAGTTGTTGCTGGTGTGAATCAAGGTAGTTAAGGTCTCCAGCCAGGAGACCATTGCTCTAGCAATCCATGCGGCCGCTAGGGAGGATAGAGCGCTAGACCCGAAGCCGCAAGACGGAACGAACCAGATTTGCTATCTGACAGTCCGTGGTATTTTTAATTGATGACCCATCGGGTAGGGATACTGGTAGGTATACCACAGGAGATTCTACCCGGTTAATCTGCCCCATGGCAGAATGCGCGGCTGCATCCAGCAGGTCATAGTCTCTTGCCATCTCCTCTTTTCACGGTGCAGAGATAAAAATTAGGAACCCTCGATCCATCAACCTCTTAACAGGGAAGTGGAGAGGAATTGTCCGCCTTCTTGCATCATCCGCTAAATAGTGGTGATGCACAGGGGGGAGCTCGTATGCCAAAAAGGGTGCCTCTATATGTCCACAGAGTTCAGGTCTCCAGGTGGACAGGACAGGTTGTCTGGCATTAGGCCTGGATGCAGAAGAGGAAACATGGAGACGACACTCCGTGTGCTCGTCTGTTGATGGTGTGGGGAGATCGGTCCCTTTAAAGGACCCGTCGCCCTTAAAAAACAGGCCAGGCATGGCATCCCACGTAGAGGCTTCTGTCCAGTGAATCGCTTATCCGAATTGAATGGCAAATGCTCTCGAGGGAGTACAGTCTCTGAAGCTCTGGCAAGCTCAGGCAATATCCAATCCATATTCAGAGCCTTGTTGTCATCAAATAATTGGTGAGGGAGCAGGAAACGAAAAACTTCCGTTTTCTAGATGCCTGTATGTTTCTAGACGCCTGCACGTTTCTAGAATACTTGCGGCCCCTGCTAGCCGATGGCTCCCATGTAGGATAGGGACCATGTATATTAGTCCTGCGAGCACTCCAAACACAGAGGGTACACAGAGGGATTCAATCTCTTGGTCAGAGAACCATGGATTGGTCAGTGAAGAAGTCCACTGAGGGGAACTAGAGGATAAAGCTGGGGTCGGCGGCGGAGGGCTCCTCGGATTGATCAAGCGCCTTTAAGACCAGGGAATACTGGTCATGCACCTTTAAGACCAGGAAATACTGGTCATGCACCTTTAAGACCAGGGAATACTGGTCATGCGCCTTTAAGACCAGGGAATACTGGTCATGCGCCTTTAAGACCAGGGAATACTGGTCATGCGCCTTTAAGACCAGGGAATACTGGTCATGCGCCTTTAAGACCAGGGAATACTGGTCATGCGCCTTTAAGACCAGGGAATACTGGTCATGCGCCTTTAAGACCAGGGAATACTGGTCATGCGCCTTTAAGACCAGGGAATACTGGTCATGCGCCTTTAAGACCAGGGAATACTGGTCATGCGCCTTTAAGACCAGGGAATACTGGTCATGCGCCTTTAAGACCAGGGAATACTGGTCATGCGCCTTTAAGACCAGGGAATACTGGTCATGCACCTTTAAGACCAGAGAATACTGGTCATGCACCTTTAAGACCAGAGAATACTGGTCATGCGCCTTTAAGACCAGAGAATACTGGTCATGCGCCTTTAAGACCAGAGAATACTGGTCATGCGCCATTAAGACCAGGGAATACTGGTCATGCGCCTTTAAGACCAGGGAATACTGGTCATGCGCCTTTAAGACCAGGGAATACTGGTCATGCACCTTTAAGACCAGGGAATACTGGTCATGCGCCTTTAAGACTGGGAATACTGGCCATATGCCTTTAAGACCAGGGAATACTGGTCATGCGCCTTTAAGACTGGGAATACTGGCCATATGCCTTTAAGACCAGGGAATACTGGTCATGCGCCTTTAAGACCAGGGAATACTGGTCATGCGCCTTTAAGACCAGGGAATACTGGTCATGCACCTTTAAGACCAGGGAATACTGGTCATGCGCCTTTAAGACTGGGAATACTGGCCATATGCCTTTAAGACCAGGGAATACTGGTCATGTGCTTTTAAGACCAGGAAATACTGGTCATGTGCCTTTAAGACCAGGTACTTCCTTACCCGGGTACTGATGTAGAGTCGATGTGCCCCTTTAATGCAAAAATACTGTCACCCCAGTGTGAGCTGGCCGGGTGGACCAAGATGGCCACCGGGAGTTGCAGAGTTGATAAAATCTCACAGAGAGCGAGAAGCGCCAATTTGGGGGTCAGAGCCACAGACACGATGTTGAATAGGCCTAAGCCGGGGCCTAAATTTCTGTAGCCGGCGGACGTCACCAGTGGGTCGTTCCAGGCAAGACTTCCAGGATGCGGCCTACAAATTGGCCGAAGCCGGGGACTAAATTTTTGCAGCCATCCAGAGCGTTACCTCAGAGAGGTGGGCCACAGGGAAGTGGCTGAGGCTGCCTGTCAGCATGTGGATATCCCTCTGAAGATGGATCCACTCACCATTGGTGCGCGTCCCGGGACGGAGCCGCCGCGGATGTGGGTTTCAGCGCTGTTCTGTGCAGCGTGGACGGTGCAGGGATAAACCTCAATCCATCATCCGTTTGTTAGGAGGTGGAGAGGAACCGTCCGCCTCCTTGTGCCATCCGCTTTCACAGTGGTGGGACAGTGGGGGCTGCTCGGACGCCATAGAGAGGGGCCTCTGTACAGCCACGGAGTTCAATCCGGGTGGACAGGGCCAGTTGTCCGGCATTAGACCTGGCTCCAGGAGAGGATACATGGAGGCGACACTCCATGTGGTCGCCTGCTGCTGGTGTGGGAAGATCGGGACCATGACCTTTCATGGCCGTCGCCCCTGAAGTGAGCTCAGGCATGGCTTCCCACATCGCAGGAAAGGGTATGGGGAGGTATACTCGCCGTGCTCGCCTGTTGATGGTTCGGGGGAGATCAGAACCTTGAAAGGAACCGTCGCCCCCTTCACTCCGTTAATTAAAAAATAAAAATTTACAGAAAAGTAAACAATAAAATAAAAACGTTGGGGTCTGAAACAGACCCATGTGCCTCCTACAGACACTAAGCAAGAACTGGTTAGCTGAGAGCCAGCAGGAGGGTGTATACTGCAGGGGAGGAGCTAACTTTTTTTGTATCACTTAGTGTCAGCCTCCTATTGGCAGCAGCATACACCCCACGGTCTGTGTCCCCCAATGAGGCGAAGGAGAAATCTGGGACCTGCAGGACGGGTGAACTAATCAATGCCGACTTTAGGTCAGAAAATGATTCCTCACACTGAGGATTCTAGGAGACAATTTTAGGAAGTCTCTTCCTGGTCAGATCAGTTAACGGTTTGGCCAGAGCACTGTAATTTGGTACAAACCTCCTATAGTAGCCAGCCGTACCCGGGAAGGACAGTACTTGTTTCTTGGTTCGTGGGGTGGCCCAGGCTGTAATGGCTTCTACCTTCCCTGGCTCAGGTCTTAGCAGTCCTCTCCCCACCCGGTGTCCTAGGTATTGTACGCCCGCATGGCTACCGGACACTTCCCTGGCTTAACCGTAAGACCTGCAGTTTTAAGCTTTTGCAACACCTGAGACAGATGTATGAGGTGTTACTCCCAAGAATCACTAAAGATGGCTATATCATCAAGATAAGTGATGGCAAAACCATCACATCCTTCCAATAAGTGATTGACCAACCTCTGGAAGGTCGCAGGGGCATTCTTCATACCAATGGGCATCACCAGAAACTCAAACAGCCCGAATGGCATTATAAAGGCAGACCTCTCCTGAGCTTCTCTGGTCAGGGGTTTCTGCCAGTATCCCCTACTCAGGTCCATGATGGTAAGGTACGATGCTTTAAGGTACCTTCACACATAACGATATTGTTAACGATATCGTTGCTATTTGTGACGTAGCAACGATATCGTTAATGAAATCGTTATGTGTGACAGCAACCAACGATCAAGCCCCTGCTGGGAGATCGTTGGTCGCTGAATAAAGTCCAGAACTTTATTTCGTCGCTGGACTCCCTGGAGACATCGCTGGATCGGCGTGTGTGACACTGATCCAGCGATGTCTTCACTGGTAACCAGGGTAAACATCGGGTAACTAAGCGCAGGGCCGCGCTTAGTAACCCGATGTTTACCCTGGTTACCATGCTAAAAGTAAAAAAAAAACAAACAGTACATACTTACCTACAGCTGTCTGTCCTCCAGCGCTGCGCTCTGCTCTCCTCCTGTACTGGCTGTGAGCCGGAAAGCAGAGCGGTGACGTCACTGCTCTGCTTTCCGGCTCACAGACAGTACAGTAGGAGAGCAGAGAAGCAGAGCGCAGCGCTGGAGGACAGACGGCTGTAGGTAAGTATCTAGTGTTTGTTTTTTTTTTACTTTTAGCATGGTAACCAGGGTAAACATCGGGTTACTAAGCACGGCCCTGCGCTTAGTTACCCGATGTTTACCCTGGTTACCGGCATCGTTGGTCGCTGGAGAGCGGTCTGTGTGACAGCTCTCCAGCGACCAAACAGCGACGCTGCAGCGATTCGGATCGTTGTCGGTATCGCTGCAGCGTCGCTAAATGTGAAGGGGCCTTTAGCTAGCTGCTCTAACAGCTCATCTATCCTCAGCATGGGGTAGACCTCACATGTAGTCAGTACATTTAATTTCCTGTAGTCTACACAAAACCGGGTAGTACGGTCTTTTTTTGGGGACAAAAACCACAGGCGAGGCCCAGGCACTCTGGGATTTTTGTATCACCTTGAGTTTCAGGTAAGACACAGGCCTCCCTGGTATGATGAGCCTTCAGTGTCTTCTAGTGTCACCACATAATTAACATCATTCAGCCGCTTATGTACAGTATATGGTCCCTCCCATGCGGCCAGCAATTTATTCTGTAACATAGGGACCAACACCCAAACCTTCTGCCCTTCCTCGTAGGCCCTCAGCCTGGCATTACAGTCGTACCAGACCTTCTGGTTGATTTGGGCCTGGGTCACGTTCTCATGGGTCAGGTTGCTCAGTTTTTGCATTCTCTCTCTTTGACCTGCAGTGCATGTTCGACCACTGAGACTCCAGTAGTTCTGGGGTCGTCCTCCCAACAGTCCTTAATCAAATCAAGTGCCCCCCTGACCCTCCTCCCATAAACCAGTTCAAAGGGGGAGAATCCAGTAGACGCCTGGGGTACCTCTCTGTAAGTAAACAACAGATGGGGGAGGTACCGCTCCCAGTCTCTCCCTTCAGTCTCCACCAGCATTTTGAGCATTTGCTTTAATGTTCCATTAAAACGCTCGCAGAGTCCGTTGGTTTGGGGATGATAGGCACTGGCCACAAAATGCTGTACTTGTATTCTTTCACAGAGGCCTTCCATCAGCTCAGACATGAACTGGGTTCCCTGATCGGTTAACATTTCCCTGGGGAAATGCACGCGAGAGAACAGTCAGTAAAGCATCTGCCACTTTGTCTGCTCAGATAGAGGACAGTGCCAGTGCCACAGCTTCCGGGTATCGTGTAGCATAGTCCACCACTGTGAGGATGTACTTTTTGCCAGAGCTGCTAGGGATTGCAAGTGGCCCTATGATATCCACAGCCACTCGCTGGAAAGGTTCATCGATCACAGGCAGTGGTATCAATGGAGCTTTCTGTATATTCCCGGACTTCCCAACTCACTGACAAACTACACATGTTCGGCAGTAATTGGCAATATCTGTCCCCATCTTGGGCCAATAGAAGTTATGTGTCAGGCGAGCTTTAGTCTTTTGTATTCCAAGGTGTTCGGCCAAAGGAATTTCATGGGAAATCCTCAATAATTGTTCCCTAAATGGATAAGGGACGATCAGCTGCCGTTCATAGTCCCAAGATTCTGTAGTATCCGTGGGGATAGTCTCTGTATACAGTCTGCCCTGGTCCCAGTATACTCTCGCTTTGTCAGAAGCAGCAGGGGGTCGGTCTGCAAGACATCTGAGCTCCTCCAAACTGACATCTGTCTGCGGGGCCTCCTGGAAGCTGACTGTCAGCCTGCAGACCCTGGCCTAGTGTGACTGCCAGGCCCTAGTCTGAAGCTGAGTTTTCAGTGTCTGCCATGTATGGAGGCTCCGGGGCCACAGTATGGGCCTCCTGTCCTGGCAGTTCTGTCTGAGACTCATGCTCCAATCTCTGGGCCTGAGTCTGAGCCGCAGCCTGACTCCGGGTCACAGCTGCCACATAATTACAGTCCTGTGCAGTGGGACATTTTCCCTCCTCGCACGGGATCTCAGGTGGGTCACTTTCTTCCACCTTCTCTGCATTATTTACTTGCAAGGGAGGAACATAGTGGGACACCACCCTCCCCAGGTCCGTGCCTAGCAACACATTGGTGGGAATAGCCTCTGATACCCCCACTTCTCTCAGTCCTTTCTCTGCTCCCCAGTCCAGGTACACACGGGCCATGGGCACGGCTGACCCCTCCAATTCCGGTTATAGACAGTCTTTCCTGGTATGATCAGCAGGGGTCATCTTGGCTGGACGCACCAGGGTCACCTCTGCCCCAGTGTCTGAGACCAATGGTGACTTTATTGCCAACAGTGACAGAGACAGTTCTCATTAGCCCTCACATCAGAGCCGGCTACAAAGAGGACAGACGGTGGGGCACAGACGGCTTTGTGGTGGTAGTTGGGCGTCTCTCCCTACCAGGGCAGACAGTGCTAACATGTCCCACTTTGTTGCAGGAGAAGCACCGGCGTGCATCGCCTAGAGATTGTCTATTCCCCAGGGCCCCATAGGTGGGCTTGGACAGCACTGAAAGAACGAGAAGAGAAATGAACCAAAAAAGGTCTGCACAACCACAATATGTACAAAGTATAGAGTATATAACACGGCATTTTATTTGACACCACATAAATGACATAAAAACACTTAAAATACACGATGTGTGTAACACCCCTATATATATCCAGGTGAACCTGCAGCAATGTAATAAGAAAAACACTAAAGACTGTAAATATACATATCCTGTACTATCGAGTAAATAAACGTCCTAAATACTAGGCAATAAACAAAATATATAGTATATACAAACACCACAAGGACCCCCGAAGGAAATACCCCTAATACCTAGATAGATCATAAATAGATGGTCCATGAGCAAATCTAACGTAGCACAAGATGGTACACATATATGCCTGAAGATAATGACACACAGGTCACAGAACCCAGCTAGCAGGCTGCACTAATCATGGCGTGTAGCCAGAAGAAAAAAGGAGGAATCAGGGTACCCCTATAGGACAGTGAGGACGGTATAGTCCCGTAAAGATACTCAACTAGATCCACAATATCGTAGAGGAGGGCCCATAGAACAAAGAGGGCTGAAGTGCTGCTGTAGGTACATATGTCATAAATGACCGGCAATAGTCCTGGAAGGGGTGTAGGGAAAAAGCCCCACGCGTATCGTCAGGGGTCACTCCTAAAAAGACTAGGATGGCTAATAAGCATAAAAAAAAAAAAAAAAAAAATCAAACCTCAAACCCAAAACAAGGACATTATTTCTCGGAGTAATCCTAGACTCAGTTCAGGAACATACGTACCTCCCGCATCACAAGCAGGAATCATTCAAAAAAGAAATCCTAACATTACAAAAGCAGACATCCGTAAGAAAGGCCAAGCGGGTACTGGGCTTAATGACATCATGCATTTCCAGCATTCAGTGGAGTCAATATCACTCAAGACCCCTGCAGCAAGAAATTCTCTCACTTTGGGACGGCAGAGATGTAACCCTGGACAACAAAGTGCGCCTATCCCTAGACGTAAAAAGTTCACGGTCATGGTGGACCATAACAAAAAATCTCGAGAAAGGAAGGCCTTGGAGAACATCTCTGTGTATAAGCATCACTACGGATGCAAGCCTGAGCGGCTGGGGAGACAACGTAGAAGAGGACTACTCTCAAGGGACTTGGCCTGCATCCGTACGATGCAGGTCTTCAAATTACAGGGAACTCAGGGCAGTCTGGGAAGCCTTAAGGAAAAATTAAAAGACCAACACATCCGTGTCTTTTCAGACAACTCAACGACAGTAGCCTTTCTACTTCCCCAGGGAGGTCCAAAAAAACATCGTCACTTACAGGACCTGTCAGATACAATAGTCTCCTGGGCAGAACATAGTGTCAAATCAATAACGGCAGTTCACCTAAAAGGCACCAAAAACCAGGTAGCCGACTTTCTGAGCAGACAGAAATGATGCCCCACAGAATGGTCCTCAAACGAGGAAATCTTCCTCCAACTAACCCAACGTTGGGGTTTCCCGGAAGTGGATTTGTTCGCCTCAAGGAAGAATACAAAAACACAAAGGTTCTTTTCGCTGAATCCAGGAGACAGACCAGCAGGAATAGACGCACTGGCTCAAAACTAGGACATGAAATTGGCATACGCCTTTCCTCCATTGGTTCTAATACCGAGGGTATTGAGAAAGCTCCAGGAGAGCCAGACATCAGTTATCTTGATAGTCCCATACTGGTCTAAAAGAAGCTGGTTTCCTCTACTGAAATGGATGTCCTTGGATGATCCAATCCATCTACCAGCAGGACCGGACCTTTTATCTCAGGGCCCCCTAGTTCATCAAAACCCGGCTCTACTACAATTAACAGCATGAATCCTGAAAAAGAGATCCTAAGATCAAAAGGCCTCTCGGAGCCGGTCACTGCCACTATCCAGAACAGTAGAAAACCTGTAACTTCTGCAATATACAGGAAAATATAGAAGTTCTGCTCCCAGAGTACAGCTCCTGTATCGGTCTTCTCAGGGTCCAGATATTCCAAAAATTCTAGACTTTCTCCAGTCAGGCTTTGATAAAGTATTAAGGCCTAGTACATTGAAGGTACAGATCTCAGCCCTCAGTTCCTTCTATGACTTCCAGCTAGCCTCCCATCCATGGATAGTGAGGGTTGTCAAGGTCATTCAGAGACTAAGGGTACCGTCACACAGTGGCATTTTGATCGCTACGACGGCACGATCCGTGACGCTCCAGCATCGTAACAATATCGCTCCAGTGTCGTAGACTGCTGTCACACTTTGCAATGTATGACGCTGGAGCGATAATTTCATGACGTATGTGTGATGCAAAAGCCGTTGGTCACTATGCGCACATCGTATACAATATCGTGCTCACCTTTGTTACACCATGCGATCATGCCGCCACAGAGGGACACTTGACGACGAAAGAAAGTTTCAAACGATCTGCTACGACGTACGATTCTCAGCGGGGTCCCTGATCGCAGGAGCGTGTCAGACACTGCGAGATCGTAACTATATCGCTGGAACGTCACGAATCGTGCCGTTGTAGCGATCAAAATGCCACTGTGTGACGGTACCCTTAGGCCTACAATTCGAAGTTCAGTGCCTCCCTGGGATCTAAACCTGGTCTTGAATGAACTCTGTAAGGAACCATATGAGCCATTAGCTCAAGCAGACTTAAGAGCTGTAACCTTTAAAGCTCTCTTCCTGGTGGCAATAACTTCAACGCGACGTATCAGTGATATCCAATCTTTATCCATTAAAGGGAAGGTGTCACCAGTTTTCTTGTATTTTGTATTTTTTTGTGAAATTAAGCTTAAAATAGTAATTAAAATGTATTACTGCAATGTTTGCACGGTTTGCAAACATTTCTATATGAAAAATATATATTTTTCTACAAATATACATATTTACCACTAGGGGGAGCATTTTCCGTTTTAGACCTCAAGCAGCTATAGTAAGATTTAGCAGCTTTACTGTTAGCAGCAAAATTGGGGCAGTAACTGCTGACATCACAATTTCCATCCCCTTTTGGGTGGTCTAATATCCCTGGGGCAGAATGAAGAGCAGCATCACAGGGCAGCACCATTTTGTGTGACTGCCCTGTGACCTGCTATCACCAGCAGTTACTGCATCAGAGGCACAGCTTGTTTACAGAGGAGCAGAACACAGTGGACTCAGCAGCATTTTTTGTGAATAACATTCTTGCCATCCCCCACCTTAATCCCGGTCCTGTCAGCTGCCCTGCTCTCTCTTTCCAGGTGTCACCTCCCTCTCTGCAGGCTGTGAGTGCAGCTTACTGGAGATCACAGGGACTGTGTGTGAGGGGGAGGAGGAGACGGAGACACAGCAGGAGAAGCGAGTGAGGAGCAGAGGATGTCTGCCCAGGACGTGCCTGCCTGAAGTACAGAGGAGCAGAGAGGTAAATCACCCGCACTCCCCACTCTCCATCCTCCGGCTCCAGTGAGCGCTTCTTCTGTCCTGCGATAGAGAGTAAGTGGAGCTCGGCAGATAGCACAGGGCTATAATAAAATGGTAGCTAGTCACACCTACAGCATTGAGTTGTGCAGCCCACAGAGGCGTGCCCAGCTCACTGCTAATGCTGCTACAATGTTAGAGATAAGAGATAATAGACCGGCGCTGACCCTATGTCCATGGGGTGCCGTAATCTGACACTGATAGTGCCCTGCTACTGCTGCAAAACCAAGATGTCAGCCCCAGTGCCTTCTTTAAACTCATAACACATGAAATCTGTTTCACATGCATTTCAAACTTGCTTATAGCAGCATGTTATGCTACATTACAGTGATTTATTAATGATCTACAAACACGGTACCTTACCTTTAAAGATCCATACTTAAAGGTCCAGGATGATTGTATCATCCTTAAACTAGACCCCGGGTTTTTTCCTAAAGTAGTCTCTGACTTCCATAGAAGTCAAGAAATTGTTCTGCCTACATTCTGCCAAAACTACAGTAATGTCAAAGAGCGTTCTCTTCACGTTTTAGATGTCAAAAGGACAATTCTACACTACTCAGAGATCACAAATGATTGGAGAATTGACTCCAACCTCTTCATCCAGATGGCCGGAAGAAATAAAGGGAAGAAAGCATCCAAAGCTACTCTAGTTTGATGGATTAAGTCTACCATCATGG
Organism: Ranitomeya imitator; assembly: GCF_032444005.1. Lineage (NCBI taxonomy): Eukaryota > Metazoa > Chordata > Amphibia > Anura > Dendrobatidae > Ranitomeya > Ranitomeya imitator. The sequence goes on from NC_091289.1 coordinate 74,151,254, forward strand.
CAGCCTACATCTCGGCAGGAAGAACCCCTCCAGAAAGCCTCAAGGCACACTCGCTGAGAGCAATCTCAGCCTCATGGGCAGAAAGCGCTGGGGCTTCTATGGACCAAATATGCAAAGCTGCAACATGGTCGAGATCAAACACCATCTGTAGGCATTATAAATTAGATGTAACAGTAAACCAACAAACTACATTTGGGAGGAAAGTCCTCCAAGCTGTAATCCCGCCCTAAAAAATAGGAGTTATTTGGTATTTCTCCTGGTGGTGCTGTCAGGAGGGACGTCCTGGAAAGTAAGAATTAGTCCTACCGGTAATAGTGTTTCCTGGAGTCCATCATGACAGCACCCCTTATATACCCTCCCTTGAGTTCCTGCTTGATATGTGATGTAAACATGTGTAGAGAGGAATTTCAATAAAATAGAGTTGCATCCATCCTGGTGTGGTACTTGGAAAAATCACTGAGGGGTGGAGGTGGGGAGGGGCTATTTAACCTCTTCCGTGTTTCCTGTCCCTATCAAGGATAAGGACAACCTCCTGGTGGTGCAGTCATGATGGACTCCTGGAAACACTTACCGGTAGGACTAATCCCTACTTTCACACTTCCGTTTTTTACAATGTCACAATCCGTCAAAACGTTGAAAAGATGGATCCTGTGCAGATTGTAAAAAATGGATGCACTGGGTGTTTTTTAATGGATCCGTCGAGGCTATGTGCACACGTTGTATATGCATCTTTGCCACGTTTTTACGCTGCAAAAACGCATACACAACAACCCAAGTTAAAAATAAAAAAAATTGTGATATTCTTACCTTCTGGCAGCCCCCGCAGCCTTACCTATGGTCGCGATGCTGCCGGCAGCTCCCATTCCCAGTAATGCCTTGCGAGACAATGACCTGTGATGACGTAACGGTCTCGCGAGACCGCTACCTCATCACAGGTCATTATCTCACAAAGCATTACTGGGAACGGGAGCTGCCGGCATCGCGAGCATCGGGAAGGCTGCAGGGGACGCCGGAAGGTAAGAATATCACGATTTTTAATTATTTTTTTAATTATTTTTAACATTTTATCTTTTTACTATTGATGCTGCATAGGCAGCATCAATAGTAAAAAGAGAGTGAGAGAATTTCCCTAACGGGAAATTCTTACGCCCATGATCAGTTTCAAAAGACGCATCCGTTGCTGGATTCCTGCTTTTGACAGTCAGTCCTGCGTCCATAGGCTGGTCTCTTCTGTGTGTTGTCTCCACACGACGGACAGCAATTTTACGACGGATCCAGAGCACGACGGATGTAACGAAAGGCCATCCGACACAATCCGTCGCTAATACAAGTCTATGAGAAAAAAACCACGCATTGTGACGGAAAAAGAAAGACGGAAGTGTGAAAGAGGACTAGCGAGCATTTTATTGCTCGCTCATCTCTAGCAATTTTCCCTCTAACATCCACTGCTTCTTGTTTCTGGAAAAGACCCATTGAGTCAAAATCTTCACTACACCTGTAAATAAATTCCCAAAGGGGTATAATTTCCAAAATGGGGTCACTTGAGGGGGGGATTCTGCTCTTCTAGCACTTAGGGGCTCTGTATATGGAGTTTGCAAACTATTCTAGGAAGAATTTGCGTTCCAGGAGGCAAATAGCGCTCCGTCTCTCCATGTGGCTAAGCATTACTGTACAGCCACATACAGGGCATTTCTATGGTCAGCAGAAATTGTGTGCCAAATTTTGGTGCCATTTTTACCCATTGCCCGATCTGAAAATGTAAAATCAAGAATTTTGGTGGTAAAAAAAGGAATTATTTTTTCTTCACTGCCCAATGGTATAACATTCAGTGACACCTGTGTTGTCAATAGGATCACTGCATCCCTAGATGAATTCATTGAGAGGTGTAGTTTGTAACAGTCACTTATGGTGGATTCTGCACTATATATGGGGCTCCTTCCTTGTGAGCTTTTCACTGTGATTGAAACATATTTCCCGATTACATGTCGAGTATTGGTGCAATCAGGAGAAATTGCACAACAAAACTGATGTTTGAAGGTGCTGGAACAGTTTTGTCTTGAGGTATGAGCAAAAATTCCAGTGGCAAGGTCCTAGAGACAAATTCAAAGCGACTTGCAGTTGTAATTGCAGCAAAAGGAGGCTCTACAAAGCAATAGGGGGAGTGGATAGTTATGCACACTGAAGTTTTTTTTTTTTTTAAACATGAAATGATCCAAACCCTAAAAAAAAAAAAAAAAGCTGGTCAAGTCCTCTCCGCACAATGCACACTATGTTTGAGTTTAGCTATGCATTTCTTAGGCCTCAAACAAATGAGTGCGTTTGCCTTCTCCATGCCAAACCTGGAAGTGCCGGAGTCACCACTCTTCCAGCAGTTTTAAACCGCATTTAAATGCAGGACCATACTGGGCAGCACCTTCTCCCCATAATGGCCACCTTATCTGGACCTGTCCTGGGAGTACTTCAACACTTCCAGGTCCCATGTCACCGGGGCACTCTTCATCAGGGCAAGTTCTTTAGCCACGATGGCAGCCAGACGCTCAGATTCTGCTGCCCATCCAGTCCCCAATAGATCCGCTGTGGCACCTCCATGGAGAGGGGGGAGGATCCGCCCTTATATTATGCAGGTTAACTGTCCTTGATGGGCGGTTCCCCTATCTCAGGTGGTGCTATCATGGATGAAAGGAAAAAGATATACACCTGCAAATATGGGGTCAATCTGCAGGTAATAGTGTTCAGAAGCTGCACAGCTGCTGCACTAAGCCCTTGTTGCCAGGAGGAAATGAACTTTATTCCTCCTGGCAGCCCCTGGCTTTCAGTCATGAAGAAGAGACCTCAGTTACCACTCAGTACATAATGAGCAGCAGCTGTAACCACACCCCTGCACTGATGCACTGCAGAGCTGGCTGTCAGTCATAGGGCAGGGCGTGTTTACAGCCACCGCTCACTATGTGACTGAAGCGGAGCCATCATGACAAAGTCAAGGCTGCTGGTAGGTTATACAGTTCATTCCGTCCAGGCCGCATGGCTGCCCATGCAACAGACGCACGGCTTCTGAGTGCTGCTAACCTGCAGAGTAACCCCATAGCTGCAGGTTAATATAGTTTTTTTCATATGACAAGTTCCCTTTAAAAGGTGGAAAAAGTCCTGAAATTATTCTTGAAGATTTTTTAACATGACAAAACGTACCATTTTAAATGGGTGTGAATTTAATTTTATATCGACTGTATATGCTAGGACCTTTAACGAACATACATTCATCAATAACGTACGAGTAATGCACATTTGCTCAATCCCTAAACCAGGCAGTTTCTCTAAAACATTCATTTAATCGCTTGAGCACCAAAGTTGACCACTCTTGTTCGGAATCTTGCACATAGTTGGTGAGCATTAAGATAAAAACAGTAAGATGTAATAATCTCTTATCTACAGACTGCGTTACAGAGAAACAGCAGAACAGATTCTTGCTCAACTAAAATTACTCAGTATCTGCACCATAGAAAAGACTGCTCAGAAGTATCTGTCTCACACAGTTTATTTAACAATAAGTAATAAATGAAATGCAACAATTTGTACAGTGATTTAAATTTTGTATTTAGGAGAGCCCGGTTCATCGCATGATTTACACCATTTAACACCACGTTATCAAAAGGGGGTTGGGAGGGGGAGACATGAAAAGAGTCTCTTTCCTATTTCTCCATATATAAATTTTCCAAAGGAGATAGGATTGAACAGTTGTGATCAGCATTATGGTGAACATTGGCATTCTCCGTTCTCTTACTCAGATGTTACAGTAACATGAATGGGAAAACCAAAACTAAAAGTGTATAATAACTATTAACCTTTTCCAGAATCTACAGTCCAATAAATATAGTACATCTGGCCTGGATGGTGCAATAATATAGTAAAATAAACAAAATATTTCTTCTTGATGCCCCTTTGAAACATGTATATATAACACCATTTAGTTGCAAATACTTGCCTAACAGAATATTTTTCTGGGCTTATTTTGTAAAGGTGAAAAAAAAAAAAAGAAAAAAGGCAAAAGGGTGAAAATGTACATTATTCTTATGCCTTGTACCCAATCAGCTCCCAGCACAGAAAAGGGTGGGGCTACTTTAGTTATTTATATATAGATTTATTTATATATATGTATATATATATATTTCTTCTGTTTTAAAGCAACATTAAACCATCCTCTGAAAACCTCTGTTTGGAGCACAGCAGTCCCTTCTCACTAATTTTAAACCATTTGTGCCCTGTAATAGGGCAAATGACCATAAAAAAACCTTTCAACTGTGATTCATGATTCCTATAAATTGGAGTCAAGTATAATATAATATTTTTTTTTTACATAAAATATTATAATATATGTAATAAAATCACAGCACCTGGAAAGATTATGAGCCCTGTGTTGAGTGCAATTTGTGGCCAGTGAAAGAATTGTATCAATGTGGATTAAAGACAACTGAGACAAGGATGGCAACACAGGAAAAAGAATGGCTTTACAAAAACCGTCCAACACCAAATAAAAACAGTCAACATTTTTCATTTTCATTAATTTAAGAAAATATAAGACAAACCAAAATTCACAACATAAAAACAGATAGTCATGTTAGGTGTGTAGAAGATCAGGAGCTAGGGAATACTCTGCATCATCATCAACAGGAAGATATCGAGAGGCTGGCACAGCCACTGAAAATATATTCTTTGTAATAATAACAATAATATTAATATATGCCCCTCCCCACTCTCTGCAGGTCTTTTGTTTTACCCTTAGCACAGCGTCTCTGGAGAATTTAAAAAAAATTATGAAAAACAAATCAAAATCTGAAAATACCCACAAGCCCTTTTTCCCTCCCTCCCAAAATCCACAAAAAAGAAACACAGCTGTTCTTCAATATAAAAAGTCATTCTGAGAAGAAAATAAGTTTGTTTTTCTTTTCTGGATTTCTTACACAGTCTTAGCTGACAAAAAGAAGGATGGAAGTGCGACTTCCTTTAGTCCCCAATTCTTAGTGGATGTCTAGTGTACTCTGTGAAAGGCTGGGATTAAGGTCCGAGTTGTCAGCACTCAAACCCAGGTCAGAGATTCCCCCTCCATGAAGGCCAGCCATCTGAGATAGCATAGCTGAGGGATCTGGGCTCCCATAGTGTCCTTGATCCATAGGGTTCCCTTGTCCAACACCTACCATGGCCGGATGTGGAGAACTGTTCTGTGGAGAAACATGATGAGGGGAAGGCTGGGGCTGCATGCGTGGAGATGGGCTAGAATGAGGGGGCTGGGACTGGGGACGTGGCGATGGTACAGGCTGTGGAGAACGCACCTGGTTACTTAATGAAGGTGGAAGTTGCTGGCCTTGGAGGTGGGGCGACTGGGCAGGGCCTGGCAACATATGTTGCTGTGGACTCATAGGATTCTGCTGTGCTGGAGAGCCAATCTGCTGGTGCATAAGGCGCTGCTGAAAGGTCTGCAAACTATTGCCAGCATCTCCAGGGATTCCCTGGCTAATCTGTCCAATACTACCCTGTTGCATCTGCATATGGTGCTGAAGTCGTTGTTGCTGCTGCTGTGTATAACTGGCCATAACTTGGTGCTGCTGAAACTGATTGTGGTTCATCATTCCAGGACCAGCTCCTTGCTGCTGCTGCTGCTGTTGTTGTTGCTGCTGCTGTTGTTGTTGCTGCTGCTGCTGCATCATTTGCTGACGTCTAAGAATCATCTCTCGGAACTGTGGGGAAATTCCAGTGTGGTTCATGTTCACCTGTTGGCTCTGTGGATTCATCCCTGCTAGACCAGTTTGTGAAGGTGGGGGTTGCTGGGGTGGCTGCTGCTGAGGTGCTTGAGGTGGTTGGGACATGGTAGGCCGTGGTCCTATAGCCTGCATTGGATTTATGCCCTGTAGGCCTGCATTGGCATGAACTTGAGATGGTATTCCTGTCATGTTAACGACACCTTGTGTGGATTGGCTGCAGGCATATTTGGCTGCCCTCTGTTTGATAAAAGCTGCTAACAGTTGTGGATTAGAATGTAAGATATTCAGTACTTGCTGCTGTTGCATTGGTGAACTTGGAGACCGGAGAGTACGCAGAAGGTTTTGAAGAGCGGCAGCTTGTGGCAAGGAACCTTGTTTAACTTGGCTTGGTCCAGGAACCTGTCCCATACCTGCCTGGGGAGGCATATTTATTGATTGCCCCTGCTGTACAGGCATAACAGGTGTTCTTTGAATGTTTGGCTGCATCGTTTGGGGTTGACCAAGGCCAGTTTGTACCCATGGAGGCTGTGGCTGCTGTGGAGGCTGTTGCATGCTAGCTGGACTCATTCCAGAATCAATAAGACTTGGTGCTCGAGGACTTTGCTGTGAGTTTATTCCCATTGGCTGCATGGGTTGCATCTGGTGAGGGTTTATCATGGGCCGAGGGAAAATTTGAGTCTTTGCCATCTGCCTTTGTGTCTCGGCTGCACGCTGTATTTGCATGGCCATTTCCACAGCAGCTGGTGGAGGTCCAGGCTGCTGTGTGGACCCTCCTTGGGGTGGTATGGGGGGAGTCATTTGTCCAGCTGCCTTCCCTTGTGATATACTACTGGACGACTGGGTACGTGTTATACCATATGGAGGGATACTGTTAGGTGGCGGTGGCTGTGATGACTGTTGGGACTGGGGTTGAGGGGTCTGTGGTGTTGGAGGTTGCTGTCCAGTGGGTGTTGTTGGGCCAGCAGAATTTGGTGACGGGAGTCCTTGTTGGGGGCCAACCACACCTGT